>NW_007729325.1:50895-70636 GCF_000696425.1 Galeopterus variegatus
ACTTTCCTAAACTTGAACAGCTTCTGTTAAAAATACATTTGTCCCAGGGCCGAGCCCCTGGCGCACTCAGGAGAGTGCGGCGCTGGGAGCGCAGCAGCGCTCCCGCCGTGGGTTCGGATCCTATGTAGGGATGGCCGGTGTGCTCACAGCACTCACTGGCTGAGCGCTGTGCGGCCGGTCTCAAAAAGGACAAAAAAAAAAAAAATTCATTTGTCTCTTCTTATCTGTAGTTTTGCTGTTCATAATTTCAGTTGTCCCCAGTTCACCATGGTCCAAAAATATTAAGTGGAAAATTACTGAAGTAAACAATTTGTAAGTTTTAAGTTGCACACTGTTCTGAGCAGCATGATGAAATCTCTCGCCAACCAGCTCCGTCCCCCGTGGGATGTGAGTCATCCCATAGTCCAGCATGTCCACTGTCTGAGCTACACCTGCCTGATAGTCACGTAGCAGCCAGCTCAGATATCAGATCAACTGTAGTGGTATCACAACACTTGTGTTCAAGTCACCCTTATTCGACTTAATGATGGCCCCAAAGTGCAGAGCAGTGATGTGGGAATTCGGATATGCCAAAGAGAAGCCATAAAGCGCTTCCTTTAAATGAAAAGGTGAAAGTTCTTGACAATAAGGAAAGAAAAAATATTGTAAGATCTATGGTAAGAACAAATTTTCTATCCATGAAACTGCAAAGAAAGAAGACATTTGTGCATAGTGTATATAAGGTTCGGTACTGTTGCAGTTTCAGGCATCCCCTGGGGGTCTTATCCCCTATCCTCTGCAGTAAGGGGGTATTACTGTGGTAAGGAGCAAGTCAAATAACCTACCAGAGAACTTTAAATTTTGGGATAGCCTTCTGAACTTGACATATTCATCTATACCACATCTGAATTCTGAACTCAGTGTGGGTCACTTGTCACCATCATAAAATCTCCTTTTCCTCCCCTTTCCCTCTGGGAAGTTGAGTACCTTTCCAGCAGATAAGAGGCCCCTTCGACAGTATACCCTGGGAGCTTCTGACTAGGTAGTACTTTAAGTGCTTCTGCTTCTTTGGCTGGGTGGTGAGCTTCAAGTTAATGTGGTTGGAAAATTCCGTGAAATACCGAAATCCTCTTTCTCCACAGCCGATACAGTTTCCAGAAAACCCTAAAATGAGGAAAATCAACATTACTAGTGGCCTTGCAAGTTAATCCAATACTTTTACATATAAAAAGCATAGAAATATTCACATTCTTTGACCTAATAATGTCCTAATTTCAAAAAAGTAATTCAAAGGAAAAAGGAAAACAGGTACAAAATTTTGTTTGTTTGTTGTTTTTGGCAGCCGGCTGGTATGGGGATTGAACCCTTGACCTTGGTGTTATAACACCACACTCTAAACAACAAAAATTTTTAAATAGTTATTTTATCACAGTGAAAGACTGGAAATAGTTTAAATGCTGCTCTAAAAGGCTAATGGTTAAGGAAATAGAGTGGAAAGTGTAATGTGATAACATTTATAAGAAGAAAAAAAGTTTGATCCTAGAGATGTCCATCATTTCTACTCCATGCACTCCCTTCCTAGAGAGCCTGTGGGTCTTAGCTCTGGTTCTCTACCCTACCCAGCACATGAACTGACCTCCACGGCCACAGTGGATGAGACTGTGGACAAATATCTGACCCAATCTGGGACAGCCGGAGTCTCTCTCCTTAAATTTTTAAATAAATGCAAAAAGTCAGTCAGATGGTACTGGACCCTGGATTTGTAAGGTTTTTTAAAATTAGAACCTGAGTTGGGGCTATGCCAACCATGTGTAAGCTAATGTGTGGGAAAAACAAACTAAGTTGTGAAAAGGAAGCTGGTCTGCAGAGAGGACAGCACAGCACACAGAGATGTGCAAATTCAGGGCAGTTTCTATGAGATATAGCTATAAGCTTTCTGACATGAGTGCCATGAGATCCGCATTTCCTCTTGATTCAACCCTTCTTTATTCAAACCAGATTATTCCTTTAGATCTAACATCCAAACAATTCCTCACTCAGACAAGTCAAACGAAATAAAACTTTCAGTGACCTGGATGGAGCAGGGAGCGTGGAAAGAAGAAATGAAGAAGGCTGGGATGATGAGGAACCATGGTCTGCTTTGTTAAAAATCGACTTTTTGGTTCCCTTTAACACAGAGAGGAAGAGTCAGAGAGTGAGTCACTCTGATTGCATCTGATGAGGACACAACACATTTACATACAGGTGAACAGGACAAAAAAGTTGTAAATAAGAAAGGGCACTCCATATCGTATAAAGACAAGATCTCTATACACAAATAATTTACTGAAAATAAATTCACTAATGAAGTGACTTACTCTTTTCAAACCCCTAAACCATCTTGCTATATAATTAACAAAGATATATAAGGAAAGAAGAGAAAGGCAGCAAGGATTAAATACAGAATGTCTCACAATATCCCAATCTCAGAATGCTGACAATCAATTAAAACCAATTATAAATAGGCAGTCCAGTTTATTATTATTAATTTAATAATTATTATTGAGCACCTACCTATATGCTAGGCACTTTGCTGAGCACTAGAGAAACAGTGGTAAACGAGACAGTCATAACCTATGGTTAACAACACAGACTTAATAGTTTATTACTGTCACTTTATAGAAAAATAAAATTAACATAATTTTATAAATGACTTAGAATATACTCAGAGATGGATTGTATTTGAAAGCCTTTGGCCATTTGTCCTATACCTTGAAGCTGTAGTCCAAAAAAAATGGCTGTCAATAGCTGCCTAGTTCACCAAGCTCCTAAAGTCACCATCCATCCATCCATCCAACCATCCATCCATCCATCCATCCATCCATCCATCCATCCATCCAACCAACCAACTAAGCAACCAATGCTTGTACTCTATGATGTACTAGACACTATCTCAGGTACCAGATCTTCAGCACTGAACAAAGCAGACAGAGCCTCTGCCTTCATGGAAATTGCACTCTGGTGCAACCACCATGCTTTGGTGGAAAACTGCCTGACCTGAGAGGCAGACATACCACACCCAAAAGAGTAAAAAGCTGTAAGAACCTTTCAGCTGAAATAATTATGGACAGTGCTGAAAAACTAGTCTTATCTGATAGGTCCGCGTAATTCAGAAAAGATTAGTGTGAGAATCAGAATGGACAAATCACTGAGGTTGAGTTCTGTCTCTTATCTTTTCTTCTGTCTGTTCTCTGAGATGAAAAGCACGAGTGTGAAGAGAGAAAAGCAATAGGTCTGGATAATCTGCTAAGAAGAGAACCTTCCGGTCAATAGCAGTTAACAATATGAAAGAGTCAGAATCTTACAAGTCCGTTTTTAAAACTCTGTACGGTTTCAGCATTAGCCTTGGTTCAAGGGAGATTTTATCTGGTCAAAGTTCTTGCTATCATGGATAACAAAAAATAAGATCTCTTACAGCCAAATCACCTTTCTAGTTTTTCTGGCAGTCAAGTCTTCGAACTACACAGTAGATTTGGGGCACATGCACTGCCAACTGGATCAATATCTTTTTAAGTCAATTAACCCATGCCCTTTGGGATCTGCATAATTTATATAAAAACTGAGACAAATTTATATTGGAGTCCACAGGGATTCTGGAATATCTGAAACTTTAAAAATTTCCTATTGTGTCTTTTTCTATTTTTTATTTACTTTATTTTTATTTACTGAAACATGGTTGATAGTACATATCTGTGCGGTACAGCATTTAATATCATTACCTGTGCCACTATATCTTAATGCATACTAAAATCATCCATCGGGGCTGGCCCGGTGGCGCACTGTGCTAGTGCGCCGCTTGGGAAGCGCGGTGGCGCTCCCGCTGAGGGTTCGGATCCCACATACAGACCAGTTCCCGCTCACTGGCTGAGTGAGGCACGGGGGCAACGCCGAGGGTTGCGATCCCGTTGCCGGTCCCGGTCCGGTACGGGGGCGACACTGAGGGTTGCGATCCGTTGCCGGACACGGAAAAAGACAAAAAATAAATAAAATAAAAAAAATAAAATAAAATCATCCATCATAAGTAAGAAATGCTGGATAAATATTAGGTTTTGGACAACTGAGTACTGAACATGTAAAAATCTCAACAGCGTGCGTCTCTAAGAAAAACCTACCATTTTGTTGCTGAATTACACTCTCACATGGAGAAGTGGTTAGTGAAAAATTATGTCCATTTACAAGGCTACAGAAAGGACGCAAAGCTTCAAATCTGTGGAGGTATTTAATAAATACAATAGCAGAGTAACTACCGTTTAAAGAGTAAGTACTGTATCCCACACACTGTGCTAGATGATGGAACTCATTTGATCTTTACAACACTGCAAGGCAGGCATTATTGGCCACATTGTATACATAAGGGATCTAAGACTTTGAGTTCTTGAACTACGTGCCCAAGGTCTTAAAGCACCAAGTGGCAAATCTGGGATTTAAACCCAGTTCTGATTCCAACACCTATGGTCTTTGGTCTCATATTCCTGATTACAAAAGATGATGAAATCTATTAGAGACAGTCTCCGATTTAGGATTTTTTCAACTTTACAATGGTGTGAAAGCAATACAAATTCAGTAGAAACCATACTTCAGATTTTGAATTTTGATCTTTTCCCAGGCTAGCGATACGCAGTACGGTGCTTTCTTGCAATGCTGGGTAACAGCAGTGAGCCACAGCTCCCAGCCAGCCCAGAGACCATGAGGGTTAACAACCAACGCTCTACAGTGTACTAGGTTGCCAGTGCTTTCTGGATGTTGTGTTTTGTTCTCATATCCCAGTGTGTCTACAAAATGCTCATTATTGTACAGTATTTAAGACTTAATCATAAAATAGGTTTTATGTTAGATGATTTTGTCCAATTGTAGGCTAATATAAGTGTTCTGAGCACACTGAAGGTAGGTTAGGCTAAGCTATGGTATTCGAGGGTTAGGTGTATTAAATGCATTTCCTTTTTTTTTTTTCCTTTTTGTCTTTTTTTACTGACTGGTAACGGGATTGCAACCTGCAGTGTCACGCCCGTACCAGGGACCGGCAACGGGATCGCAACCCTCGGTGTTGTGCCCGCACCGCGCTCAGCCAGTGAGTGGGAACTGGTCTCCACATGGGATCCGAACCCTCAGCAGGAGCGCTGCCGCGCTCCCAAGCGGCGCACTCTCCAGTGCACCACCGGGCCAGCCCCTAAATGCATTTTCAACTTAATGACATTTTCAACTTATAATAGGTTTATTGGAACATAATCTCATCCATTGTAAGTCGGGGAGCATCAGTATTCTGATGATGTTTTCTGTGTCTTTTCCATGACGTATTCTAAGAAGATTCCTCTAATCACAAAGAATCATTGAACAAAAAGGCATTATGAGAGATTTTCAATGTCCGTAGTCAGAGTCACATCTAAACTGTTTCATTAATTAAGACTGTGATGCTGTTAAAATGTGCTAAAAGTTTTCTAAAATCCTTCTACCACAGCCTACTATGTTGTAAGCACCGTGAGGACTGAGCCTTATAATTTTTGCACCTCTACATCGTAGTCTAGCATGATGTCTGTCACACAGTACATTTTGAATAAATATTGCTGAATGAATGAACAAATCCTTGAACCTTCTTTGCTAATTTAATTCAACATATAACCATTAGGGGCTGGCTGGTTAGCTCAGTTGGTTAGAGTGCAGTCAACACCCAGGTCAAGGATTTGGATCCCCATCCTGGCCAGCCACCAAAATGAATGAATGAATGAATGAATGAATGAATGAATAAACAAATAAATAAATAAGATTTATCATTAAACTTCTATATTAAATCACCTGTTCAACTTCACTAAAAGAAAAATAAAGCAAACACATTCTTTATGAGAGCTTTATGAAAAATGAAAATCACTTCTTTTTCTATGAACCAACAGAAGTCTTTGAACTAGGTTTTAAGGAACCTTTCTAAAGTATGTGATTGGTCACTTTCTCACTCAAGACACTGATCAATGTATTCCCAGACTTTCTGATGAAACTATATAACTAGGAAGAATGCATCAAATTAAACAAACAAATACTCCTCACAATCAATACAACACTTGAATTCTTTGCCTTCCTCTCTCTGTTTCCTTTTTACTGATATTTGTTCCTAAAACATCTGTCTGATTCCATCTATAAGAAAAATTCTAAGAAACAAAAATGACCCTGGAGAAATACAGCAGAAAAAAAAGCAGCAAACCTCATGTGCCATTTTATCTTTTAAATTAATAAAAATAATAAAAAAATAAATCTGCTCTTTATTATTTCCCATGATATAGAGAAGTTATATTGTGAAAAAGCCCAGAGTCTAGTACTAGAAGGTAAAACAATTCTGAGATAAAGTACATTTTACATCATATATATGATGTAAAAAATATATTTATACACACACTCATATTCCTAGTTATTTTGGATGAACTACTGTTAGACATAAAATGATAATTACATCAAACAAGTATTATTTCTAATCGGTGTTATGAAAAAACTACAAATAACTTAAAAGTAGATAATCCACAGATGAATAATTGACAGTTGACTTGACATCAGGTCTGGATTAATGACCCTATAGGGTGAATTCTACTTTATCTTATAAAATATTAATGTTTGATAAACTGCATGTTGTCCTTTAATGTCTGGTCCAAGAAGTCTTTTAATTAAGGCAAGTCTTTTGAGAATGATTGAAAATGAAAACTAATATTTAATGAGGTACTAAAAGAAAAAATTGTTTCATACTTGAACTAAACTATATAACCCCCAACTAATTCTGTGATAACTTTAAATGTGTATTTTAACTCCCTCATCTTAGAAGGAATTTTACTCTATTTTTTCTGTCTCAATATATTTTTTAAGTTGTGGTAAGAATGTTTAACATGAGATCTACCCTTGTAGCAAAATTTTATGTGCACAATGCAGTATTGCTATCTATAGGCACAGTATTGTACAGCAGATATCTAGAACTTATTTATCTTTATAAATGAAACTTTGTATCAGTTGTACAGCAACTGCCCATTCCCCCCAGACCCTGGCAAACACCATTCTACGCTCTGATTCTGTGAGTCTGACTATTTTAGATACATCATAAAACTGGAATCATGCAGTATTTGTCTTTCTGTAACTGGCTAATTTCACTTAAGAGACATACAAATAGCCAACAGCTAATTAAAAAGATGATCAACATCTCTAATCATCAGGGAAACACAAATGAACATCACAATGAGGTATTACCTCATGTTTGTTAGAATGGCTATTATCGGGCCGGCCTGGTGGCGCACTCAGTAGAGTGCGGCACTTGGGAGTGTGGCGGCGCTCCCGCCGAGGGTTCGGATCGCATATAGAGACCAGTCTGCTCACTGGTTGAGCGCGGTGCGGGCGCAACACCGAGGGTTGCGATCCCGTTGCCGGTTCCCAGTACGGGCGCGACCCTGAGGGTTGCGATCCCGTTACCGGTCACGAAAAAAGACAAAAAAAAAAAAAAAAAAAAAAAAAGAATGGCTATTATCATAAAGTAAAAACAAAACCAAAAGATAACAAATGCTGGTGAGGACGTGGAAGAATTGGAACACCCATACGCTGTTGATGGGAATGTAAAATGGTGCAGCTGCTGTGGAAAACAACATGGAGGTTGCTCACAAAGTTAAAAAATAGTACTACCATATGATCCAGCAATCCCACTGTGGGGTATATAACCAAAAGAATTGAAATAGGATCTCAGAGAGATATCTGAACTCTTGTGTTCACTGAAACATTCACAATAGGCAAGACGCGAAAACAAACCAAATGTCTGTCCATGGATTACTAAATAAAGAAATGTTAGCATATACAAACAATGGAATATTATTTGGCCTTAAAAAAGAAAATCCTGCCATATATGACAATTGGAAGGAATTTTATAAGCATGAAATATTCACCTAAAAGTGCATTTTTTCCATGATCATCTGGTAGAAATCGCTTGTCTACAGCACAAACCAGGATGTGTTCAGGAAGATTGGGAGATTTGGCCCCCACCAGGAGGAATCCTGCTGGGACGTCAATTTGTTCCATACACAGTGATACCAAACGCAAATCCTTTCCAGCTTGACAAAAACCTAAAAGGTAAAAAGGATAGAGTGAAATATTTAGTGAGGCTCCTCATCACCCAATTGGAGAGCAGATTTATCCGTAGGAATCACCATTAAGGACTAAAAGTAAAGTCCATATACTTGATCCAGAAGACAAATCTATCATATGTGCCCCTTTGAAGAGAGCTGAAAAGATACTAAAAGGAGATATTTCCATGTGCTTCAGCCAAAATGACTTTATATTTTCTGGTCCACAGGTAAGGCAATGATAAACACACAGCAAACTTTGAAAAGTGCATGTAATTTGTATGTGCATGTAATACAGTAATTTTTACTTTCAATGCAAATTCAGTTCTCTAAATGGGGACAATCAGAATAGATATGCTCTACATGTCACAAAGGAAGAGGCTGAAGCTCAGAGTTTGGTGATTCACAAACGAATGGGCCAGAAGTAGAACTCAGAACTAGAGTTTTTATTTTTATTAGATATGACATGATATAATGAGACATGACAAAATCTTACATAACCACTTTGTATACCATGATGTATTACACAAATTCATTCATTCATCATTTATTAAACAAACACTTGCAAAGGATGCTGTACTTGGCCTGGGGATACAGAATTGAACAAAATATATCTTCCTCTAAGAACCCTCAGTGAAGTCAATTAGAAGAATATATAAGGAATCAAGAATTACAAAGACAATATTGCAGAGGGCAGCTATCGTTCTGCTGTGCATCTTCTGCGAAATGACCCTCTCTGTACTCTAATCTTGTAATTCCCCTGGAGAGCTGTGATACTCCAGATTGACATGGAGCTGGCCCCTGATGCAAGCTGGGTCACTTTAATATCCTAACTTACTGGCCATAGTTAATTGGTCCAGGGGTAGGCAGCTGACATAAACCAGGCCAATGGCCTTTTCCCTAGGAATTCTGAACATGGAGCCAGCGAGAGCATGGATGGTAGTTTGCTTGGTGGCAGCCCTGTTCCTTGACCTGCGAGGCAAGTCTGTCAGCAGAGACAAGAGGAGGGAGATTGTTCTGGCAGTGTTTGGGTCCCTGAAGCCCAGCTGTATTTGCCTTTCCCGTTTTTTAGTCATAAAACCTTTTGGTTTTGAATTCTTCCAATAATTTCATTTTACCTAAGCTACTTGCTGTTGGGTTTCTGTCATTTGCAACCAAGAGAGGCTGAATAAAAGTATGATAAATGATATTTCAGGAACTTGAGGGAGCATGAGGAACAGACACCTAAAACTCCACATACAAACCTAAGGAGCACCATCATCATTGCCCAATATAAAGTAGGGAAGAACCATGATAGATTCTTCTAGCATCAATTCACATTGTGATTTCAACCAACACCAACAAATAATTCAATGCCATCAATTAGTATAGGAGAAATTTTAAAAATCACCATGAAAACCATGGATAAAGCTGTGGTGCTGATAAATCTACCATATAGTTTGAATCATCAAACCTAAAAAGCAGGAATAATGGAATTGGAAAAAAGACAACAGAAGACTAAAATGATAAAGAGAATGAGGTTCAATCATTTCAAGCTTGTAGATCTCTTTTTAACATTCACAAAAGTCAATTTAACTTTTAGAGTCCGTGAATTTAGAAAATAACAACAAAAAGTTATTACGAATTATTTAACAATTTGAAATAGATCTGCATTTTATCGTTCACAATATTATCTATATTTATTTGAAAAATAGTCATTTATATATGTGAGTCATATTACTTACTCAGTTTAACAAACAGTTTTTGGAGGCTACAGATACATGGAACCCCTTGATAGAATTCTACAACTCCCACCTCTGTTAAGAGACAGGGCTCACAGGTTTGGAAGTTGGAAATTGATGATATGTTGGTGATGATGATGATGATGCTAACATGCTGATGATACTGATGTCAGCTAAAACTTATGGAGCACTTACCATAAGTCAGGTGTGGTGCTAAACACTGTGTAGATTATCTTATGTAATTCTCTCAACAACTCTAGGTAGGTACTACCATCTCCCTTTCATAGATGGAGAAAATGAGTCTCAGAAAGGTTAGGAAACTTGTCCAAGGTTACATAACAAGTCTGATAACGTCAGACTTGATGTAAGACAAGGGAAGTTTGCCATATAAGAACAGACAAAAAGCATACTATCATCTTGGCAAAAGCAAAGCTAAGGGCAATTCGGACCCAGTGGTTATGATCACCTCATTAAAAAAAAGTCAAAATTGGGCCAGCCCGGTGGCGCACTGCTATAGTGCACCGCTTGGGAAGTGCGGTGGCGCTCCCGCCGAGGGTTCGGATCCCAAACCTAAAACTTTCTCATCACATAGAGCAAAAATTGTAAAATTAAACCTAAAACTTTCTCATCACATAGAGCAAAAATTGTAAAATTAAACCTAAAACTTTCTCATCACATAGAGCAAAAATTGTAAAATTAAACCTAAAACTTTCTCATCACATAGAGCAAAAATTGTAAAATTAAACCTAAAACTTTCTCATCACATAGAGCAAAAATTGTAAAATTAAAAAAAAAGGAAAAAAAAAAAAAAGTCAAAATCTACTTTTAATACCTACATTTTGGAATTTCTACATTTTGGGATTAAAAGGATGTAGTAGTTTAATTTTACAATTTTTGCTCTATGTGATGAGAAAGTTTTAGGTTGCTGTTTGCAGGAAATTCTCTATAACATGCTGTTGAAAAAATATGTTTTCCCCCTTCATATATGAAAAGCTAAACTGACTTTTTTCAAAATGAGGGGTGAACACAGACTTTTTCATCAAATTCTAAAATAATAAATCTAGGAGGCATTTAAAAGTACGAAAAGGAGCACTAATTTTTTTAGTCAAAGAAATTACTAATTTGCATAGACAATAAAACTAGAAGCACATTTTCCCTAAAATGTAGCACCTTTATTAAAAGTATGACTTGCTCCCAAAGGCAAAACATATAAAATATCTTTCCCAAAGGTGTAGATAAATTCAGAGATGAGTTCATGATTGCCTATTAATGGCAAGCAGGGGAGCTATCTCCGTCACTAAGAAGTAGCAATGCAAACTTTCTTCAGCTTTGATTCACTCTATATTAGAAGAGTGGACTAGATGGAACCACAAGTCTGAACCAATTTGCAAATTATTACAAGTTTTTTAGAACATTAGAGTTATATGGAACCTCAAGATCATCTAACACAGCTTTTCTCAACAAGTGGTTATTAAATTCCCATGGACTTATAAAGGTGTTCCAAGATACTTGGAAATTACAAGTGAAATTTAAATAAACATCATTATCGATTTCTAAAAACTAAAAAATAATTATTTTAATATCCTACTTTTAAAATAGAATATTCTGAGGACCTTTCATCCAATATATGTAGGATTAGTGGAAACCCACTGAGAGAGCTCATAATTCACTCAGTTAAACCCCATATCATTGTGTGGTTTTGAATATTACACAATTTCAAATTATTTTTATTTTCAGTCATATGTATCAATATACTGCTTAATCTGCATACGTTGGTTAAAGAGGAGAAGCTCAGGAAACACTGATTATGTTAATGAACACAAAGGAGTAATTTTACACAGGCCTAAATATGCTGTTTGCTAGATGTGAAAGTTAAATTCATTCCCTACCTTCAGGCATTAAATTATAAGACTACATAAAATGCAACAATATGTTGCTAGAACACCGAAAAACAAAAGTTCAAAAGGTAAAAATTTAGTGATTGTAATCCAATTTGGCTTTTCATATATGAGGGGGGAAAACATATTCTCTTTCAACAGCATGTGCTGTGAGCCACCCTGCTATAGGGAATGGCATGGGAACCTGAGGAGTGATACCCCTTGTTCTGCAGGCTACAAGGGGGTCCCATGTGTGTGGTACGGCTCCGTGGAATTTCTTGTTTGTTCACCTTTGGTTGCTTGACAAGGCTTCCCAGAATTAAACAGCCTAACCTTTTGTCTTAGTATGGCTTTGGGAAATTCCCTGGAGTTTCTCAAAGGACATGTTAATATACATCAAAATTAACTGGTTTATTTAAAAGGCATTGTCAGTACTAAAGGTGTTTTTGATGCACGTTCCCGGTATGGGTTGGCTCAATTTAATTTTGTTATTAATCTTTCTTGTTAGTGATGTGTGCATTAACCCATTGTGGCTGTGGTCATGCTCTTGTACGTGTGGAATGAAGTTATTATTTTGGAATTCTATCTACATTCCCCCAGGGAGACGGTGGGTCCAGGTGCAGTGGTGTTTACAGCTAATTGATCACAACCAGTTACAGATTTCTTTGTTTCTCCCCATTCTCACAGTTTCACTTGATTTACCAAGAACATGTTCTTTCCTTAGTAATGATAAGAATGATATAGCGTGTTTTGGTTAGCTTGAGTAGGATCATTTAATTTTTCACTTTGTTCCTTGTACAAATTTTTCACTTTGTTCCTTGACTCTGTTCCCAGAGTCAATTGGCAAGAAAACAGAAAGTTTTACTATAGAGATGAATAGGTAAAATAGTAGAGATATATAAAAAGGTTTTGATATTAATAGATTTTGTTTAGATTAAAGTGTAATTGTTTTTAATAGTAGTACAAAATATAATAAAACATTTATAAAAAATCATAGACATTGTGATTTTGGTTAAGAATTAGAATAGTTAATATAAAACATAAAACATTAAATTGTTAAATATAAGTAAGATTTAATAGGAATTTAGAATATAAGTTTATGTGTAAGTTTAAAAGGTTAAGAATTGTGATTCAGACCAAAAGTCTGATGTTTTAAAGCCAAACATGCTGCTATTGTATAGTTTCCTGGCCGCAAGCCACAGGCTTTGGGGTGAACTATTAATGCATGAGTGGGTGCTTTTATCACAGCATGAGTGCTTTGGAACATTCTGATTTTTCTTTTTCTATAGAGATGAAATAAAAAAAATGCTTTGATTGAAAGATGAATCATTATGTAAAAGATTAAGTAAAAACATATAAATAAAGCAAGGTTCTTGTGGTGGTTGTCCACACTTGCACTAGACATCTCTGGTCCATCTCTTCCTTTTCACCGAATCCACACTACCTATTCAGGTCCAACGAATCCTGCAGAGCTGGTCTCCAGCAAGCATGTTATAGAGGATTTCCTGCAAACAGCAGCCTAAAACCTTCTCATCACATAGAGCAAAAATTATAAAAATAAACTACTATATCTTTTTAATCCTAAAAGGTAGGAATTTCAAAATTTAGGTATTTAAAGTAGATTTTGAGGGCTGGCGGCTAGCTCAGTAGGTTAGAGCATGGTGTTAAAACACCAAGGCCAAGGGTTCGAATCCCCTTACCACCTAGCCACAGCCAAAAATAAAATAAAAGTAGATTTTGACTTTTTTTTTAATGCTGGAAAACATTTAAATACATTTGGATCCTCTCCTCCTTCCCAAAAGAAGTATAATATTTCAGAGTGTCATCATCAAGGTGGCAGAATAGACAATTCCAATGTCTCATCTTCCCATAAGTAATCAATTTACAACTATTAAAAAGCAAAGACTGACAACCTGGAACCGCTAAAGCTGGGGAGGAGGAGGAGAGACTTGCAGAGTTTGTGAAGGCTCAAGAGGCAATGGTGAGAGGGTGTAGGGACTGCACCTGTTGTTCTGAGCCAGCCTGGTATGGAGGCAGGGACTAGCTGTTACACAGGCTGATAAAGCTGCAGTGGCACCCTTCATGTAAACCTGCTTAGAGTCGGCAAAGGGAAAGGGGGCTTCAGAGCACACCATACCAGCCAACAAGCCATAAAGACCACTGGCAGGATTCCCCCTGGCCCACATAGGAGCAGAAAGCCACAACTGACTGGAGAAGAGAGCGGCCCAGAGGCCAGCATCAACATAAAGACACAAAGATCGAGGTAGAACAGAGAAATATGTTGCCATCAAATGACAAAAAAAAGAAGAGAATGGGATGATATATTCAGAGTGCTGAAGGAAAAAGACTGTCAGCCAAGAATTCTGTACACAGCAAAACTAACCTTCACATATGAAGGAGAAATAAAGGCTCTCCAGACAAACAAAAACTAAGGGAATTCATCAACATGAGACCTGCCTTACAAGAAATGCTAAGGGTAGTTCTTCAAATAAAAATAGAAGTTGACAACAGCAGGGACACTAGAAATTGTACAAATACGTGGAAATTAAACAGTATGCTCCTAAACAACAAATGGGTCAAAGAAGAAACCAAGAAGGAAAATTTTAAATTTCTGGAGGAAAATGGAAACAACATACCAGAACCTATAGGATACAGTGAAAGCAGTTCTAAGGAAGTTTATAGCAATAAATGCCTACATCAAAAAAGAAGAAAAACTCCAAATAACCTAACATAACACCTCAAAGAATTGGAAAAACAAGAACAAACCAAACCCAAAGTCAGTAGGGGAGAAATAACAAAGAACAGAGCAGAAATAAATGAATTAGAGATTTAAAATAGCATGAAAGATCAGTGAAACAAAGAATTGGTTTTTTGAAAAGATAAAATCGATAAACTTTTAGTTAGACTACTGAAGAAAAAAGAGAGAAGACTCAAATAAGACTACTAAACGATGTGTGAAAAAACTGGAACACCTAGAAGAAATGGATAAATTCCTGGACACATACAGCTTACCAAAGTTGAATCATGAAGAACTAGAAAACCTAAACAGATCAAATGAGTAATGAGATTGAAGCAGTAATAAGAAGTCTTGCCACAAAGAAAGCCCCAGGACCAGATGGCTTCACTGTTGAATTCTACCAAACATCCAAAAAAGAACTAATACCAATTCTTGTCAAACTCCAAAAAATTGAAGTGGAGAGAATATTTCCAAATTCTTTTTATGAAGCCAGCATTACCCTTATACCGGAACTGGAAAAAGACACAACCAAAACAGAAAACTATAGACCAATATCCCTAATGAACACATACATGAGGAACCTCAACTACATACTAGCAAACAGAATGCAGCAATGCATTAAAGACATCACACTCCACGAACAAGTAGGATTCATCCCAGGGATGCAAGGATGGTTCAACATACGCAAATCTATAAATGTGATATATCACATTTAGAATGAAGGAAAACCTATATGATCATTTCAACAGATGCAGAAAAAGCATTTGATAAAATCCAACATTCCTTCATGATAAAAACACTCAACAAATAACGTACCTCAAAACAATAAAGGCCATGTACAACAAACCTACAAATAATTCATATTGAATGGACAAAAATTGGAGACTTTTTCTCTAAGACCTGAACAAAACAAGAATGCTCAGCAAAGTAAGGCAAGAAAAAGCAATAAAGGGCTTTCAAATCAGAAGAGAGGAAGTCAAACTATCCTTATTTGAAGATGACACGATTCTATAAATAGAAAACCCTAAAGACACCACCAAAACATGCCTGAAACTAATAAATGAATTCAGTATAGTGGCAAGATACAAAGTCAACACACGAAAATCAACAGCCTTCCTATACGCCAACAACAAAATAGCTGAAGAAATCAAGAAAGTAATCCCATTCACAATAGCTACCAAAAAAGAGGAATACCAAGGAGTAAATTTGACAAAGGAAATGAAAGACCTCTACAAACAAAACTATAAAACCTTGGTAAAAAAAAAAAATATAAGAGGACACAAATGGAAAGATATCCCATGTTCATGGGTTGGAAGAATTAACATCATCGAAATGTTCATATTACCCAAAGCAATCTACACATTCAACACAATCCCTACCAAAATACCAATGACATTCTTCAAAGAAATAGAAAATATGACCTTAAAATTTGTATGGAACCACAAAAAATCCCATGTAGTTAAAGCCATCTTGAAAAAAAAGAACAAGTTGGAGGCATCATACTTCCTGACTTCAAAATATACTGTAATGCTATAGGAACCCAAACAGCATGGTACTGGCATAAAAACAGACAAATTGATGAATGGAATAGAATAGAGAGCCCCCAAATAAACCCACACACTTACAGCCAACTAATTTTTGACAAAGGTGCCAAAAAATATACAAGGGAGAAAGGACAGCCTCTTCAACAAACAGTGCTGGGAAAAGTGGGTATCCACATGCAGAAGATTGAAAATAGACCCCATCTTTCGCCATACACAAAAATCAACTCAAAATGGGTCAAAGGCCTAAATTTAAGACCTGAACCTATGAAACTACTAGAAAAAAATATAGAGGAAATGCTACATGCAATGGGACTGGGCAGCACTTTTTTGAGCAAGATTACAAACGCACAGGCACCTGAAGTAAAAATACATAAATGGGACTACATCAAAGTAAAAAACTTCTGCACAGCAAAGAACACTGTCAACAAAGTGAAGAGACAACCTACAGAATAGGAGGAAGTATTTGCAAACTACACATCAGACAAGGGGCTAATAGCCAGAATATATAAGGAATTCAGACTCAACAGCAAAAACCAAATAACCCAATTTAAAAACAAAGGACCTGAACAGACATTTCTTAAAAGAAGACATACAAATGGCCAGCAGGCACATGAAAAAATGCCAACATCACTACTCATCAGGGAAATGCAAGTTAAAACCGTGAGATATCATCTCAATCCAGTTAGAACAGCTATTGTCAACAAGACAAAAAACAAATTCTTTTTTATTTATTTATCTGCGAGGATACAGAGAAAAAGGGACTCTCCTATATTGCTGGTGGGAGTGTAAGTGGTTACAGCCACTGTGAAAAACAGTAAGGAAGTTCTTCAGAGAACTAGAAATAGATCTACCCTATGACCCAGCTATCTCACTACTTGGTATATACTCAAAGGAAGTTAAATCAATATATCAAAAAGACACCTGCACTCCCATGTTCATTGCAGCACTATTTACAACAGCTAAGAGATGGAATCAACCTAAATGTCCATCAATGGATGGACGGACAAAAAAACTGTGGTACATATACACAATGGAATACTACTCAGCTGTTAAAAAAAATGATATCCTATCATTTGCAGCAACATGGATGGAACTGGAAACCATCATGTTAAATGAAGTCAGTCACAGAAAGATAAATATGGTATGATTTCACTCATCTGTGGAATCTAAAAACAACAACAAAACAGTGGTTCTCATAGACGTAGAGAATACAATAATGGTTACTAGAGACAAGGGGTGGAGGTGCGGGGTGAGGAGAAATGTTGAACTAATGGGTACAAAACTACTCTATGTACCCTAAGTGAATCATTGTGCAGTATATGCATGTATTGAAACAACACACTGTACCCCACAATTATGTACAAAATAAATGTTAAAAGAATATAAAAAATATATAATATTTTGTTTTTGAATTTCTCAACAAAACATTCTTTTTCTACACAACCAATTTAAAGTAAATGAAACAGCATTTACTGAATGATCAACTGTAGATAATTTTTCTTGTGTAGCATGAATATCAAAGAGTTTATTAATGTACTTATCTAAAATAAATACTTGGGGCTCAAAATCAAGTCATTAACACATGCCATGGAATGACAGAATTAGTTTTTAGATCCCTGAGGAGTTCAAAAGATAAACATTACTATAAGAGACAGTTATGAGTCAGAGATTGGGGAACACTAATCTATTCTAATCTCTTTAATATGTAAATGAGGAAAGTACCCGGATAGGTTAAAAAATGGGCCAAGGTCAAATGCCCAGCAACCAGAAATGGTGGGACAAGAACTCAGGTCTCAACTCTAAGTGAGATGCTCCTTGAGCCTCATTAGTACCTCTGACTCATCTACAGTATAATGCTTCACCTTCCCCCACTCTGATGACGTAGGACACTCTCCTGTAACTTCTTCCTTGCTTATTTTTGCCAGGTCCTGTCCCCTGACTTCCCTGAACCCTTTTCAGACTGAATTCTACAGGTCATTTGATGCACTGGTCCCTCTCAGCCACGGACTGGGTCAGCATCCACCTATCTTATACTTGCTGATGAATCCTTACAATTCAAGTTTTTGCAAGCCACAAAGGTAATCCATGCTTAGAGACTGACATTTCTGATGAGATTTTTCGAGCAATACATTGCAGCAAAAGGGAGATTAAGAGGAAAAAAAGTACAATTTTTTATCTAAACAGGGATAGAGTTGAGAAGGCACAGTCAGCATGGAGAATGCCTGAAGAAAGCAGGATTTTCTAGGGAAGAGAGATTAGTTCACAGTGATTACTGTGGCAGAATGAAACATACACAGTACACTCAAACGAAGATGTCCAGTTTCTAGCCTTTCAACCTTTGCGGGCTTTCCCATTTATGATATGAGGACACCTAGAGGTAAAAAGTAGTAATTATTAGGCAATGACTGGATTCTATGAGAAGCATGTTTTCTAGACTCCTTTTCTTAAAAAATGTTTTTCAAGAGGTGCCTGTTACAATGAAAAGAGAAAATGTCCTGTTTTATGCCAAAAACAAACCCACAATGTAAAAGGGGCACAAAAACCAACCTAGAAAGCTCCCAATGTCCAAAACTGGAGCAGTCTGAGCAAGAAAACAAATTAGTATTGGATTATAACCCAAAACATAAAATAAGTGTCCTTGAGTCCATAATGATATAAACAAATACATTAATTAATATATGGGGAGAAGAGACAAATTAACACACAGTAGAATTTCAAATAATTTACATAGATACTCTGCCCTCATGCATACGGAACACAACTCCCTACTCCTTCCATGTGGGCTGGGCACAGTACAGAAAGGGAAGGGGGAAGAGGTGACCAAGGTCAAAATCAACAGTCATGGGGCCGGCCCGGTGGCGCACTGCTACAGTGCGCCGCTTGAGAGCGCGGCGGCGCTCCCGCCGAGGGTTTGGATCCCACATACAGACCGGTTCCCGCTCACTGGCTGAGCGAGGTGCGGGCGCAGCACCGAGGTTTGCGATCCTGTTGCTGGTCCCGGTCCGGTACGGACGCGACACTGAGGGTTGCGATCCGTTGCCGGACATGAAAAAAGACAAAAAGGAAAAAAAAAAAAAATCAACAGTCATAAACCATGTTGACAGTATGTACCCTTGATATAACATGATGAAAATGGCACTTTATCTGTGATCTTCCTCCCAAAACCCATAACCCCAGCCTCAGCAGAGGAAAAAAACATCAGACAAATTCCAATAGAGGGTTTCTTATAATACACCTGACTAATACTCCTAAGACTGTGAGAAACTGTCACAGCCAAGAGGAGCCTAAGGAAGCATAACAATTAAATCTAAGTATCCTGGATGGATCCTGGAAAGTAAAAGGACATTAGGTAAAAACTAAGGAACCCACCTCAAACAATTTCAGATAGTTCTACCATATGACCCAGCTATCCCACTGCTGGGAATATACCCAAAGGAATGGAAATCATCAAGTCGAAGGTATACCTGTTCCCCAATGTTCACTGCAGTGCTCTTTACAATAGCCAAGAGTTGGAACCAGCCCAAATGTCCATCATCAGATGAGTGGATATGGAAAATGTGGTATATCTACACAATGGAATACTACTCAGCTATAAAAACGAATGAAATACTGCCATTTGCAACAACATGGATGGACCTTGAGAGAATAATATTGAGTGAAACGAGTCAGGCAGAGAAAAAGAAATACCACACGTTCTCACTTATTGGTGGGAGCTAAAAAAAAAAAAAAACAAACTAATTAATTCACCCACATACACACACAAAAAAAA
>NW_007729325.1:71636-106113 GCF_000696425.1 Galeopterus variegatus
TTCGGTGATGGGCCATAATAATCAACCACACTGTATATCGACAAAATAAAAATTTAAAGGAAAACAAACAAACAAACAAAAAAAACTAAGGAACCCAAACAAAGTATAGACTTTATTACTAAAATTAATAAGTGTATCAATACTGGTTCATTACATGTAACAAATGTACTATACTAAGATATTAATAACGGGAAACTGTGCATGGCTATATAAAAACTACCCTTTTCTCAATTTTTCCATAAATTTAAAGCTGTTCTTTAAACAAATAGTCTATTTTACGAGATAAAATAGTCCTATTTTATCTTTTTACCTTCTAGTTACTTGTCAACACAAGCCACACAGGCAATTTAATAAAGAAGAAAGAGAATAGGAGAGAAAGGGAAGGCAAGGCTCAGTCTAGAAACAAGGTCAGTTCAAGGGCAAAATGGCTGTGAAATCAAGGGAAAGTTCCTGAGTTCAGTCTGTTGTTATTCTGAGAATAAGTTCATCTGCCAAGGGTCTAAAAAAGAGTGGAAAGCTAAAGAATCTATGAAAGGTGATTATATTTCAAGACCTACAGGATCCAAATATCCAATGTGGCAGGTAGTTCTCTTTTCTCACTATTAGAAACATGTCCAATTATTAATTTTTTTTCTTGGCAGCTGGCCAGTATGGGGATCTGAACCCTTGACCTTGGTGTTACAACACGATGCTCTATTGACTATTAATCTAATAAAAATCAAATATTAAATGAATTAAAATCTCAAACTAAATAAAAAGAAACCTTAGTACTACCCTGCAGGGTAATTCTGAATTACATCTAAAATAATTCTGAAAGGATACGATCTTTCTTTCAAAGGCTACTAGAAGGCCCTAAGCCTGTTTACTGTGCATAAGGAAAATTAAGATATCAATATGGGCATACAAATAATTTATTTGACAAACTTGCCTTCTGAAATAGTTTCATTTTCCAAGAATAATACTGAAATGTTGCCCTCTTGCAGAGCAAATAATTTTAATTTTTTTAAAACAGAAATAACAGTAGAGGATCCTTCTTTGTAAACTACATCTCCATTTCCTTAAGCAAATAGGCAGGGTTTTCACTTCACAGAAACAGCTTTGCATTCTCCAATTATCTCCAACTTGAAGCTTACAGAGTAAACTTAAAGGGGGGAGGGGAAAGTTTACTGAAACAGCTGTAAACACAAACTAAAGTAATCAAAGCAGTATTTGGAGGCCTGAAGTTTGGTTGCTCTTTACCCCTTTAGACAATCAACTGCCTCCCAGCAGGGTAGGAACCTACACTATTCCAATAATTTACATAAGAAATTAGCAACCAAAATTTACATCTGAAAGGTAACCCCTGGCAGCCCATCAGGTGTTAAGTATCTGCTTATCTAAATTGCCTCTAAAAATAGCTTTACCTTCCTTTAAGCTTTAGGTAAATAGAAGATTTCCCATGAAGGGAAGGTGGTATGCCGAAACAAGCCCTGCTGTGATATTGCCCTCTTTCAGGGCCATTTTATAAGGAAAATTTCAGGGCTGTTCTCCCATTGAGTAAGAGGACCCTTAGAACTATCTTAGAATGAGCCAAATGGAAAGAGCTATGTACAAACCATAAACTATCAAATTATAAGCTGCTTTTTGTTTCAAATGCCCACCTCTTCAGTTGAATTACAAGGGTAAAACTAATAATGGACATTGATTATAAGAACCTAAAGTAGCTGATGTAGGAATCGAAATGTAGGACTAGTGTTTTCAGGTCGTCTTGGAATTTGAATCTTGTGCATGGGTGGGATAGTTCTTTGTTTACAGAAAAATTACACCTCCTTTATCTTTAAAATAACTATTACCTTTCCTGTACGTCTCATGTTTTAATGTTTAGGAAACACTTGCTATCTTCAGATCACTGAGTTTATATCTGGGTGGGTACTAAACAGCTTTCCATATCTGGTTTTAAATGATACCAGTGTCAGATACCCCAAAAGGCAAACTAAAAACATTCCTAGGGCACAGGAACACAAGAGAATCTCTTCCCCAATTTTTAGTATAAAATACAATATCTCAAAATTATCCTCTAAAGCTTTTACTCTGGTTCTATTTAAAGCTCATGTATAATAAGATTTTCAATGAGAATCCAACAATATTTTAAGCACTATTTCAGCTTCTAGTTTGTTACTTGATAAACATGAGTTGACTGCTCGATTAAATAAAAGGCATGAAAATGTATATAAAGTAAGCAAGCAGAAGCATAATGCTAGTCACCTCCCACACGTCTACAGGTTTAAAGGCCTGTATTATATCAATAACGAATAAATCTATATATATTATGTCAAGTCTGGGCAAAAACCAATTGTGAGTGGAAGCAAATTCATAAGGCTCAACTCAAAAAACCAGTAGTACTAATTGCTAGAGACCACTTGTAGTGAATCGCACACAGATTAGCTACTAGGAGTATTATTCAGGTCTCTTCATTGCCAGGTAGGGGATTTTGACCCCTTTACTGTTTATCAGATTCTCAAAACAAAACAAAACAAAAGGCAAGAGAAAATAAAACTCCAAAACAGTGCAAACTATTTATCTGGCTTTTCATTTTTGAATCTCTAGTTTATCCCAAACTATTGGCACTTCCGGCTTTGTGAGGAGAATGTCCTGAAATTTTATCCCCTTTTTCTCCTCCCCCATCTCCCATGCCCCAAGATTTTCATGCACTAAAATCATCCCAGGTTCAAGTCAGTCTGGGTATAAAAATTGTACTCTGGCTAATTAGGATAAAGTAGAACTCACAAACTAATTAGGCTAAGATGGCCTGAAAATAGCACTGCAAACCACTAAATGGAGGGGAGAGAGCATAACTTAAGTTATGATATCACCAAAACCATGAAATACCGAAAATGCTTTACACTAGGGTTTTCTTATTAAAAGTGTGGTTAAAGCCTTGGTAGAAGAGGAAATCGACACTAATAAATGAAATGGGATTATCAAAATATTTACATTTTAATCCTGTATACTGGACGAGTGTTCAAAATAAATGTAAAAGGCAAATATAAAACTTCTGTTATTGCTATTATTGCTTGGGAGGCATTAAATAGAAAGAAGTAGGAAGAGGAAACACTAAAAAATAGCATTCTTGCAGGAAGAGCACGGAGTGCCAGAAGCGTATTAGTCTTGACCTGGATCTAGACTTGCCTTTGCCACAGACCATCTCAGAGAAGTCATTCAACTGCGAATCTCAGTCTCTTCATCTATAATGGAATGATAATACTGGTCTTTCTTATAGACACCTGCTGTGAATCATATGAGATAATGTGAAAGCATAATCACTCCTCATACCTTTCCATAATTACTGGTTTCCAACCTTGAGCACTGCATGTAATGATTGGAAATGGGCCAGACAATATTAGAGGAAAAATAGCACCCCCCCCCAAAAAAAACCCCAAAAAACAGAAACCCCAAAACTCAAAAACAAGAAACTAAAACCCACCATCTGTAGTGCAAGATCCTTCTGGGGCAGGTTTTTGTGAATAGGGAATTGGCGGGCTGTTAGAATCAGACATTTCTTCATCATCTTCGTCATCTTCCATTTCGTTAACTGTTAGATTGTTAGAAAAATCCAGACTTCCATTTTGAGTATAGCGGTGTACCAAATCTTTCTCTAGATCCTCCACCTTGGGTTTGACATCTAGATAAGCAAATAAATCATAGCAAACTTAATAAAAAGATGCTTATGGAAAAATAATCAGAAGAAAAATTCATAGTTCTAAAAGACATAGTTGGGGAGGAGATTCAATCAAGATGGCAGAATAGACGGTCCCCAGCATCACTCTCTCCCACAAATCAACCAAATTTACAACTATGAAAATGTAACGTCCACCCAAGTCAGGGCTGCTGGAGCTCAGGGGAAGAGGAGGAGAGACCTACAGAGTGCATGAAGGTGGGAGAAACTAGGATGAGAGAAAGAAAAAGCTGCTCTGAGCATTTCGGGCCGTGGCTGCTTTAAGGCTCGAGCTGCTGAGCGCATGGAGCAGGAGCCAGCAGAAGCTGCAGCTGTGCCCTTCAGATGGAGTCACTAGGAGGCAGCAGGAGAGAAGACGGCCTTGGCGGCCCCCAGCACAACAAGATCACTAATGGGGTTCCCGAGAACCCACGCAGAAGCAAGGAGCCAGAACAACTGAAAAAGGGGAGACATTCAAAGGCCGGTGAGTCATCACAAGGGACCAGTGCAGGGCCCATCCCATGGGAAATGTTTGGAGCATGGGTGGTGGGGGAGACGTGCCCACCAGGGCAACACTGGGACACAGCAAGGACAGACGACCTGCCACCCAGTCAGCACAGGACCACTCAGAGGAGACTGGTCAGGAAAGCAGAATTGCATGGGGTGCAGTTTGATGAAAAAACTCAGGCCCAGACCAGAGATTCTACAGAACACAGGTCCACCGGGTCTCTGGAGAGCCGGAAGTACCAATAAGATCAACCATTAAACCCTGAGCTGCACAAAAAGCCTCCCATAGGGAAACCGTAGCAAAGTAGCAATTTAAACAACCACACAGCTCAAGTACTGGTTCCCACAGGAAATTCCCCCGTGTTAGAAGCAAAGGACAAAAAATTAGTTCTGGCCCAGGCACACCACCAGCACCTTGGGGCCTGCCTGGGAACTGGAGGCTTGGGTCTGGGGACCGGACCCCATTCCCACATCCAGGCAAACTGCACCAGTGCCTCGGGGCCAGCCTGGGGACCTGAAGCATGGAGAGGGGACTGGACCCCCCTCTCACAACCAGGCACACCACACCAGAACCTTGGGACCTGCCCAGGGACCCGAGGCAAGGAGAAGGGGACTGGACCTCTTTCCCGCAACCAGTCACACTGAGCCAGCGCCTTGGCCTCACTCAGGGACCCAGGGTATGGAGTTGGGGACCAGACCACCCTCCCACAACCAGGCACAAAATGCCAGCGCATCGGAGCCCACCCAGAGACCTGGGGCAAGGAGAAGGGGACTGGACCTCTTTCCCGCAACCAGTCACACTGAGCCAGCGCCTTGGGGCTCACCCAGGGACCTGGGGTATGGAGTTGGGGACCAGACCACCCTCCCACAACCAGGCACAAAATGCCAGCACGTTGGAGCCCACCCAGAGACCTGGGGCAAGGAGAAGGGGAATGGTCCTCTCTTCCACAACCAGGCACACTGCACCAGAGCTTCAGGACCCACCCAGGGAACTGAGGCATGGAGAAGAGGACTGGACCACCCTCCCCCAACCAGGCGCACCACGCCAGCACCTTGGAGCCTGCCCAGGGACCCGAGGCAAGAAGGGGACTGGACCTCTCTCACACAACCAGGCACACCAAGCCAGAGCTTCAGGGCCCACCTGGGAACCTGAGGTATGGAGAAGGGGACTGGGCCACTCTCCCACAACCAGGCACACCATGCCAGTGCCTTGGGGCCCACCCAGGGACCCGGGATATGGAGAAGGGGACCAGACCTCCCTCCCACAACCAGGCACAACATGCCAGCACCTCGGAGCACACCCAGGGACCTGGGACATGGAGAAGGGGACTGGACCTCTCTCCCACAACCAGGCTCACTGCACCAGTGCCTCAAGGCCTGCCTGGGGACCTGAGGCATGGAGAAGGGGACCGGACCACCCTCCCATAACCAGGCATACCATGCCAGCACCTTGGGGCCTGCCTGGGGATCCGAGTCAAGGAGAAGGGGAATGGACCTCTCTCTCACAACCAGGCACACTGCACCAATACCTCAGGGCCCGCCCAGGGACCTGGGACATGGAGAAGGGGACTGGACCCCTCTCCCACAACCAGGCACATGGCGCCAGCACCTTGGAGCCTGCCCAGGGACCAGAGGCATGGAGAAGGGGACCAAACACACCCCACAACCAGGCATACTGCCAGTGCCAAGGAGCATGCCAAAAACATCACATCCATGTGGGTGGCCCACCACAGCTACCACAGTAACCATGGCTGCTGCAAAAGCGGCTAGACGCCACAGCCACCACGCAGATGGTCCGCCAACCCCTGGAGTGCATTCACACAAGAGTCACCAGTAGAGACAAAGAAAAGAAGAGGATGTCTCTTTCCACAAAACCCATTTCAGAGTAAAAGAAGCATCTGCTCTATGATAATATTGGGGGACCTGATCACACCTCTCAGCATTAGACAGATCATATAGGCAACAAGTTAACAGAATAACCATTATTCTTTCAGAAGGAGAGAAGAAATCTAGGGCAATTAGCGGGGGTAGGGAGAGGGAATGGGGGAAGGGGAGAGGTTGGACAAGCGGCATAAAGAATAATTACGATTTGTAACAATATGTATGCTAGTAATATTGATTTAATCAACGTATCTCAATGTTCAACCCCAAAAATATGTATAATCAATTTTGATTCAATAAATAAAATAATTTAATAAAAAATAAAAATAAATAAATAAAATAAAAAATAAAAGACAGTTGGGGAAAGGGAGACTAGCATTTGCTAACATTTAGCCAATTTATTTCCGAGGTCCCAAGATTTGGAATCCCCACTTCTTCTCTTAAAAGGAGTCTAGAAATGTGTGTGATTGACAAACTTACCTGCAGATGAGAAAGGATGCTGGTCAGGGTCCAAGTACAGCTGGGAAAAAATTGGCCGTGGTACCACACTACTACATCTGAGAGAGGCCTCTATGGAGTTGTGGAGAGCTTCCTCAAATCGAGCAGATTTCAGTTGCCCAGCATATGAATTCCCCATGGTCTATACCCACCCACCCCAAAGAAAAAGAGGAAGAAAGGAGAAAATTATAATTAGAGGTTATATGTCTGCAAAGCACATGTACAGCTACTATAAACTATAGCTCTGTATCTTAAGATGTGAACTATGTGAACTACCCATATTTCTTGTTAAGACAATTTGAGTTATGTTATCATATCACTTGTGCTCTTTGTCTTTACATTCCAAACCCATTTCAAAAAGCCCCTTAAGTCAAGGCTCTCCAACCAGTAAATCAAAATTGACCTGCCAATTATGAAGCCCAACCTGATTAACAATGCGGCCACAACTCCTCCTTAAAACTGGTGAGCTACCATAACCCTACCCCAACTCTGTCAGGGGTTTCAGAGTAATGATCTAGTTAACTTCTCTCCTTACACAAATCTATCACTCTAGGGAGGAAAAAAAGACTGTGAGAAAAATGAAATCTTTATGACAATATATTTAATTAACAAACTCCTGAAAACAAGATTTGAGTCTTTTAAACTCAAAAAACTCATTTATGTACACAGGTACTTTAAAAAGTTCATAGAAAAATTGAATAAAGGATAATACAAATCTTTCTATGAACTTTTCAAAGTCATATTACAGTGAACCCTTCATATCCGCAGGTTCCGCATCCATGGATTCAACCAACCATGGATCAAACATATTAGGGAAAAAAAAACAATAAAAAATAACAACACAATGTAAAAAATAACAAAAACAATAAAAATAATACAAATAAAAAATATAACAACTATTCATATAGCATTTACATAGTATTAGGTATTATAAGTAATCTAGAGATGATTTAAAGTATACGGGAAGATGTGAGTAGGCTATATGCAAAGATTACACCATTTTATATAAAGGACTTGAGCGTCCTCAGATTTTAGTATCTGCAGGTACTGAAACCAATCTCCTGCAGATACCAAGGAATAACTGTACTAGTATGTGTTTGAAAAACACTGTTGTTTCTTTTGCTTCATCTGAAGTAAAATCTTATTTAGGACTCTTGAGAAAAGTATAGAGTAAGAAGTTTTAAAGCCATGACCTTTATTTCTTGTCACTAATATTTTTATAGTACTTAGTAGTTACAAAAATTTCCATGTATTACAATAATAACAATAATTTATTGGGTGCTAACTATTGACTAAACCAGTGATTCCCAAAGTATGGTCCTGGGGCCCCAAGACACTTTCAGGAGTCCATGAGGTCAAAACTATTTTCAAACTATTACTAGGATATTGTTTGCCTTTTTCACTCTCATTCTCTTATAAGTTCACCGAGGAATTTTCCAGAATCTGCATGATGTGTGATATTGCAACAGACTGAATGCAGAAGCAGATAGGCTATTGTTCTAACTTTTCTTTGAAAAATAGTTATTTTTCATAAAATATGTTATTTATGTTAATATATAGTGGATTTATTATTAATTTTAAAAATTAATAAATATTTTTAAATTTGTTTTAATTTCTAATAAATATAATCTACATAAACAAAAACTCTATGAGGCCCTCAATAACTTTTAAGAATAGAAAGGGGTACTGAACTAAAAGTTTGAGAACTGTTGGGCTAGACAGGATATTAATAAGCACTTTATAAAAATCATCTTATTTAATCCTCAGTATTCTGAAGTAGGCATGATCTCTTTCTACTTCACAAATTAAAAAACAAAAACAAAAACCTGAAACTTAGAGAATCTAAATGACTTGCCCACTATCACTCAGCTAATAAGGGATGGAGCTGGGACTCAAATCTAGCCATGCAATAACAAATCCTGCCTTCCTACTGTATAGGCTCAACTTGGGTAATTCTCATTTCAAGACAGGTAATGTGGGGAATATCTTAGCCTCACTTCTCCCATCAAGGACAGGGATAGATACTAAATTTCATTTGGAATGCCACCTCTGCAAGGAGTCCCTGGAGGACTGGTTGAGAAGGACCCTGAGTATGTACCTGGGCTCCTCAGGAAAGGGAGCCATGATCCAGTGTGCTGACTCACGAGCAGAGAAGGGGCGATGTACAGCACATCCGCAACGAACTCTCAAGTTTCCCAGACTTATGTGCAAGAGCTCCCTTCATGGAAGATTTTGGTGCTACCGAGCTGCCTTTATGTAGCAAAGAAGGCCTCTTACATGATTCCTGGTAGCAGTGAGTAATTTACAGTGATTACCATCAGAGTGGCTGGGTTTATTGAAGCTTATCAGAGCATATTTATAATTTAGAGGAAAAGCCAGGATCCTATTTTGGCAATCTTTCTCATAATATGCAATAAAAAACTAAATACCATGGATTTAAATCACTAGGTCTTTTTTCTCACAAAAACTATACCCAAAATATATGATATCCAATTAAAAGTCCTGTATAAATGCTACCCAATGAAAAGTTGTAAATGGAAGAAAATCAACAATCTTTCAAATGAAAACTTTCTGAAATACCAAGTTTTTGGCCAAGCTTCTATGATTCCCCACCAGTACAACTGTAAACATTTAAATTTTCTAAAGATCAAAAGCAATTTAATATTCAACAGCCACACATGATCAAAACTGAGTGGGGGTGGAAGAGAAACATACTGTGCCACTAGTTTAATGCATCTAAGTCAAAGTCTAACAGCCATTTCACCTTTCTTCTTTGCTGAAGGGGAAAAACTACTGGGAACTAGCACAGAGTTAACCACAGTATTTCTTATCGATGGGCAACAGAATAACTTCAAAGGTGGACCTTTAGCCTTTCTCTAGGGCACCAAATGCCTGGAAATCTTGCCTCTTCTTGATCTATTACCACCCCCAACAAGTTATCTTCCTTTTATCATTGAAAATCTTGAAAACCTACAACCTCTGAGAGATCTTTTTAGTTTAATAACGATGTGCATGATTATTCATGGAGGACTGCGTACTCTTGATCCCTTCCCCTTATAGTTTAAGGATTAATATGACAGATACATATATACAGGGCAAATAAATACTGTGCTGAATAAAAATATTAAATCAGCATAAAAATGGGCAATAGAGTTTCCCCATCCTAGAAGGTATGTATAATTCTACAAGAGCATTGCTCTCTCAAACTTGGTAGAGTAAAAAGAAGTAGCTCACTTTATTGCAAATATAAACATAACTAGGCATTGAAAAAATGATAACGACAATGTAATGTAAAGAATTACAGAACTGACCAGACTCCTTGAATGCTGATTATGGAGTTCTGCCCTTGACAGCCCATTGCTACCCACAGAAGGATGGAGTTCAAAGGAAGCCTTTTTGTTGTGCAGTCATGTCACTTAATGATGGGGACACTGAGAAGTGTGTCAAGTGATTTTGTTGTTATATGAACATCATAGAGTGTATTTACATAAACCCAGACAGCACAGCCTATTACACACCTAGGCTCTATGGTAAAGCCATTATAATCTTTTGGGACCACCATTGTATATGCAGTCAGCTGTTGATAGAAACATTATGTGCTACATGACTGTAATATATTCATATACCATAATACTTATGGTCACTGAAATTGTTGGTGTTATCCACCTAGACTTTCAGCCTGTCTTTCCTCTGAATCTCAAAGAGCTCCCAATGTCTGAAATGGCATAATACCTTATTGAAAGTCAGTGTGAATAAATCTGACTTCAGGTAGAAGATGGAGAAATACTTTCCAGAAGTGGTCATTAAATCAAATGCAACAGGAAAGCAGACTTGTAATTTCCATTAGAAAACATACATATTTTATGGATCTGGCTGATACCAAGTTTATGAGACTGCATTACATTGCTTTTCCATATTTCTCTAATTGTAAAATTACAAAAGGACAAACTATGTGAAATGCTTTGTTATAATAACACTACAGACCTTTGAGATACTAATAGACAACTTTTGTGATATTGAGAAAGTGTCTAAGAAAGGGACAGTAAACAATATGTGCTCTCTCTGCATTGCTAATTAATCACTCAGAATGCAGATTGGATCAAACTACAAACCATGAGATTGTGGTTCAGTGCCTTTCTGTTCCACCTTTTCCCCTTTTTCCACAGAAAGAAAGATTGAGGAAGGGGGATGGAAGTAAAACAGGCAGCATCTATTTCTGGTGGCTTTAGGAAGGGGTACTGGAAAAGAAAAGAAAAGAGAAGCTTGGGAAATAGCTGTCGGCAAACGCTTCAATAGCCTCTCCTCAATTCTGCTTTCCTCTGGAAAATGGAATGGAGAAGCAACACACCTTGAAAGAGAGTACTCTTTGATCTGTAATGTTTTTAAATTCCTTTTTGTTAAAGGTTTAATGGTTAATAATGACTCTATTATTAACATCGTACTTATACAATCTTTATTAAGTGCACAGGAGGAAAAAATACCCTCAGTGATAAAATTATCCTTTAATTTATTCTCAAAGATTTTTTACTATTAAAGCATCAGATGAGATTTCAGAATATATATTCTTATTTTTAAAAAGCTAATGTGAAGCACACATCACAATGGTAGACATCTAGCAAGCAGCTGATATAATAGTAGCTGCTGTTAACATCATTATTATTATAAGTGGTGGTGGTGATGGTGGTGTTGGTGCTGGTGAGGGTGTGGTGGTGGTGATGGTACTGATGGTGATAATGGTGGTGGTGGTAGTGGTAGTAGGAGTTGTTATTGTCAAAAAATGTGAAAGGAAGCTTTCTTCATAAGACGATTATAATAACATGGACAGCTTATTAAAGGCTGGGCATATACTATTATTTCTCACATTTTTAAGTTAACTGAGGCCTTAGAGAAGTTAAGGAACTTGCCCAAGATCACAGTATGAAGAAATGGCAAAGACAAGTTTGGTTACAGAAGCAGCTCTCTTAGGTTATCTTTATCTTCTATGCCATTCAGCTATTAAAGCACCCACCAAAATGACCAAATTGGGTAAATGGATATTCTGTAAAGTATTACTAAACTGCCAACACTAAGCACTATAAAATTCACCCCACTGCTTAGTCTGACAGCCTCCCCTTAAGAGTTGGAGTTTCTACTACTGCCTTTGGCACAATTACTGCAAACGATTTCCCCCTCGTTATAATCACACATTTGTACTAATCCAACCACACTCCCTCAACATGTTCCTCTTTTGATTAAGTATAAGTATTTTTAAGGTACCTGGGCTTTTATCAGCACCGCACTCTCCCGAGTGAGCCACGGGCCGGCCCGGTACCTGGGCTTTTAAATAAAAGTTGTCTTTTAATACCAACTATCTAGAGAAAATGAACATTAATTTTTTGGTTGTTGGTGGTGGTGAAAGTGGAAGTCAGCTTCCTGCAGGAATACCAGTGACCTGAGAAGAGATGTGGGGCTAACCCATCTCTCTGATAAACCTGAAAGGGAACAGCCAGACTAAAACCATCTCCCCAGTAAACCTGAAGAATGGCCAAACTAAAGATCATCTCAAAGACTCAGATTTACTTAAGGGTTTTTGAAGAGAGAGTTGAGGGGATGGAATGTGGGAAGGGAAAGCAGGAGAGAGGGGGATATTAGTTGTGGGGGCTCTGTGCAAGGAGCCAGGTGCAAGGTCTCACCAAAGCTCCGTCTGGTTCCTGTTCCCATCTTTGATGTTATCTTAGGGTCCTGCTGGATTTTGATATACTTCAGGGTGGAATCAGCATAGCTTTATGGTTTCTTGGGATCTGGAAAGTACATGTCTCATGGCAAGTTTGTAGCTCCAGGCTAACTGGAAACAGCATTAATCCTTTCATACAATTGCCTCTCTACTCTTGAATTATTTGAGTTCATGTTCTCTGTTTGCTGCAGTAAATCATTCAGCAAATTCTTCAGGGAAGGTTCTTCACTGACATACTTTCTTAACCCCTGCATATTTGAGAACATCTTCCAGTTGCCTTTGTACAGAAATGATAACTTGGCAAGGTATATAATTCTCGGTTCAAAAGTATTTTCCCTTCAAACTCTGTAGATATTGTTCCATTGTCTTCTGGCATCTAGAGGTGCAAGAGAAAAATCTGAGATCAGCCTGACTTTTGCCCCTTTATAGGTAACTTGCTTTCTCTGTCTGGGTACTTATAGAATTTTTTCCTTGTCCTTTAAGTTTACAAACATCACCAGAATATGCCTAGGTGTTGCTTTCTTCTCAGCAAATTTTATTTTATTTTTATTTTTCTTAAAAGATGACCGGTAAGGGGATCTTAACCCTTGACTTGGTGTTGTCAGCACCACGCTCACCCAGTGAGCAAACCGGCCATCCCTATATAGGATCCGAACCCGGGGAGATTAATCATGTTAAAATATCCGTAATAACTTCGTATAGCATACATTATACGAAGTTATACGATTTTTTTTTTTAAAGATGACCGGTAAGGGGATCTTAACCCTTGACTTGGTGTTGTCAGCACCACGCTCACCCAGTGAGCAAACCGGCCATCCCTATATAGGATCCGAACCCGTGGCCTTGGTGTTGTTAGCACCACACTCTCCCGAGTGAGCCACGGGGCCGGCCCTTCTCAGCAAATTTTAAAGTTACCCTGTGCGCTTTTTCTATTTGCAGATCTAGTTCGCTCCTCAGCTCTGGAATATTTTCGTCAACTAGTTCCTTAATTACTGTTTCAGCTCCATTTGCTTTTTGTCCTGTTTCAGGTATTCCTGTTATGCGCAGATTGTATCTCCTGGATCAGCCCTCTAGGTCTCTCTTTTTCTCTCTTTTCTTATCTTGATTTCTTTTCTCTTTTTCTCCACATTCTATGAGAGTTTCTCTTGTTTTGCTTTTTACTTCAGTAATTTGATTTGGTAAACAATCTGGCTTGTAACTTTCTATTAACTAACTCAGCTCCCTAATACTTTTTGAGCTCTCTGCCCATGGCTTCTCTATCACTGTGGATGGGTTATTAACCCCTTGTATTAAATGATTCTTAAACCTTTCTATAGCTTCTATAGCTCTATTTCCAGCACTATATCCTTTTCAAGAGGAGGCATTTTCTTGATTACTTAGCTCTTCCTTTCTTCTGAGCTGAAGCATTATGATCTTTTCAATAATAGCTCTTTTTAGCAACAAGGACCAAAAATGAAGATTAAGAGAGGTCTTCCACAGCATGGAAAGTAAAATATCCACTTGAAAAGTATTTAAAAAGAATTATCACAGTGACAAGAAAGAAAAGGAAAACATTACCAAACCATGTAATCATGCTAAAAGAAAAAGAACTGTATCTAAGATACTACTACGTTGGGGTCAACTGATTTTAACAGCAAGTTAGTGGAGAAGGAGATGGGGGTATATATATATACCTCACGGTTTCCTCTTCTTTGTGCTCTTTTAGCAGTTCATTTATTCCTTTAAATTGACATTTGTCACTCTTAATTATAGTTATTTGGGTGTATTATTTGTCTAACTCCCCCAATAGATTCTAGGTTTTGGGGGGCAAATATTTTGTTTAAAATTGAAATTGAGTAAAAAATGAATAGATTGACCTTTGTGTGTCTTATCCAATTATACATTAAACAGGTGTGAAGAGATATTATCTCTTCCCAATCACATTCCAAAAAAGCACAAAGCTAACCATGCATTCCATACAAAAGTGTTTTATTTCATTTTTGTTCACCTTCCTTGCTGAAAATTTTTAGCAATGCAAACAGATTAAAAGACAGATTTTCAACCTCTTTTAATAGTTCTGTACATTTAAATTTGGATAAATCTCTTTTGACAGTTTCTGAACCCAAGTGTTTCAGATACTGAAAGAAAAATCCAGCCCTAATAACTTAATTCTAAAATTTACCATTTTTAGCAATATACTTACAGATGGGCACTATTTCTTAAATTGTTATAGGAATAATTACTGTGATATGCCAACTAATTTAAAAATGATTTTTAAAAATTATCATAATCACAAGATAAAGTACAATACTTTTTTTCCCTTTGTAACACAGAGTTACACATTACTACTGGAAATCTTTACTTTCTTCCTTGAAATGCCAGAAATTCTTCTGCAAAATAAACACATCTTGTCAAGGCTCTCTGGAACTAGTGTAATTACCAGAGGCAATCCCTGTGTAAGATCAAAGAAGCAAAACAATAATAGGCAACGTGTGACCTCTACCATGTCACCAGAGACCAATTTTTCAACAGGGAGAACAGTCAATAATCCAGAACAGAAAACATTATATAATGAGAAATGCTTCCAAAGTGTGGCTTACCACATCCATCAAGTCTGCCACACTCACAGTTCAGAGTCTCTGTGGTTTCAGAGAACAAACTTCTGGGGATTTGTCACAATAATCATTAAAATCTGCATAAAACACCAGTAGCTAAAGCCAATTTCCCAAATGGAGAGTAGAACTTCAAAAGACACCACAATGCTTTTCCAGATTTCATCTAATGCTTTCAAAAGCATAGTGGGAAAGGCACAAATAACTAAATATTTTTTGCATAATGCTCAACTAATTTCTATTATTCACCCACCCCCAATTAATTTTCTTAAGAAGTTGTTTGGAAAGTGGGCTACAAACCTTAACCAGATAAATGTAATTAGTAATAATACATTAAAGACTTCTGCAAACTTTTTTGTTTTGTTTTGTTTTGGGTAATGGTAGGTCACTAAATGCAGAAACAGGGTCTCCTTTGTAATGTATCTGGATGACTAAGAATTATTGGGGTGCAAAGGAAAGAAATCCCAACTCACAGTATTTACAGTAAAATAGAAATACATTTAAAATTGACTTTTAAAAAGCACTGAAAATCAAATTGTGCCTTAGAATCAGCAAAGTTTGGTTGTTTTTCTTAGATACTACTGCCAAACAGCTGTCTTCTTCCAAAATCAGAGGTGAGTTAGAGGCTGAACAAATGTATCTGATTTATTTAACTTGCAAAACACACATTCTGCAGGTAATTCAGAGAGTAGTAAAAGAGGGAGACTAAGCTTGAAAGAAAAAGCCTGGAAATTCAAATCAACTATGAATATTCCTGTTCTTATATGGATTTGTTACTCTGGCTACCTTCATCTTTCCACTCTGTCATTCACTCCTGTCTTTCTATTTTCTTATCTTATTAATGTTGCTGATTGTATTTGTCAGTTTTACCACAATTTCAATGCTACTTAAGCAGCTGTGGGTTTTCTCTGGGTAATTATCAGTCACTACACTTAGGTTTCTAAATTAGTTGTTGAAAGGCACTTTAACCCTGAGAAAATAGAAAGAGAGCACACTGCATGCTAAGCCTCCATTTGTTTAAATGTTCCTTTAACACGAGTAGTTATTTAAAAGGATTAAAAAAATCACATACGCAAGTAATTAATAAATATTGTAAATTTATATATTAGTAAAAATATGCTTAGCAAAGCCTATGATATACTCCTCATCTTTTTCCTTACTATACATGTTGTAATATATGCTTTCTTTCTATATATATGTATATAGTGTATAAACTGGATTATCAAAATACTGCCAAATTCCTCTAGCAGTCCCCTTTCACTACCTATCGGCCAGGTGGCTAATACCTCTCAAAGGTATCCACAATCACAGAAGTGATCTTGAGGTCATGGGCTCTGGTAAAGAGTGCCTTTACAACATGCTGATATTTTTTCCCCTTCTCCATTCTCTTCAAAGAGAAAATTCCCTTTATTTTGCTTTTCTTATTCTCTATTCTTGACTCTGACATTGATTTTCTTCTTACTACTACAAAACATACAAGAAACACATTCAGGGACAAACACAAGGTTTAAGGTTATTTGTCAACTGATACCCCCCCTTCTATCAACTATCAACACCTTAAGAAATCTGTAATCCGGAAACATTATACTTGATGTACCATTTGTTCTCTATAAGTTCAAATAAATTCAAAGATAACTTTTTAGATTTAACAAGTTTGGGTGTGTTTAAAGATTGAATAATAATATCCTGTTTGTGGGTAAGGTCAAAAGCTTGCAGAACAATTTTTAAATTAATGTAGGCTCACTCCTTACCCCTCCCCCTCTCTCCACCTCCACTTTCTGCTCCAAGGAAAGAAAAAGGTGGCATTTCAGCATTGCAAAATTCTCCACTGAGAAACATTAAAATGATAAACATTTTGGAAAGCAAGGTACACTTCCAATCCTAACTGTTCTTTCAGACTTATATTGACCCTTATAGTAGTTGCCAACATTTGGTAAGGATTATCTTTCCATTAGACAAAAGCAAGCATTCCTTAGATAAATCAGGCGTTTTTGCCATGAGACTCATAAAACCTTTTCACAACACAGATTTTCAAGAGAATCCTTTAAGGTTTTAGGAGGCTGCTCCTTTTACTAAGTAACAAAATACACCCCATGGTGTCTCACTGACCCCACTCAGCTGTCCTTTGACCTCTTCAATTGTTGAAGCCTAACTCCAGAGCCCACAGAATTTGCCTCCCATATCAAAACGGCTAATGTTGCTTCCTCCTAGCACCTGGTGAAACAAAATGCAACAGTTCTCTCTCTTTCTTCTGCCTCCTCTGCTCTCTCTCTGACCATTTTCCAGATGTTCCAGGCCCAAATGTTAAGCCAATACTGGGTTTCAGTATCTGCGTGGTCACCACGAAGGAACAAACAGGGACCAGGCTCAAGTGGCAATGACCCTCTTGTTCTTTTTGGCCTCAAAAGGATACAACGGGTCATAAAAGAGGAAAAGATGTTTGGCTTCCTTTGGAAATGCCAGGCTATTTAAGCACATTGTAATTTCCAAAAGGAGAGACAGTCTTGGGTTATGTCCCTTCTGATAGACAAGAGTTACCTAAAACAGTAGCCCTAAATTCTCAATTCTCAGCAAGCTTTTCATTTTCTTTGACATAGAAAGAAAAAAAAAAAAAAAGGCAGTATCAGTATCACCTTGTTCCTTTTCTAAATTAAAAGCCTTCTAAAAATAGAAAAAACTTTTTTTTTTCCTTTTTGTCTTTTTTACTGACCAGTAACGGGATCGCAACCCTTGGCGTCGCGCCCGCACCGGGGACCGGCAACGGGACCGCAACCCCCAGTGTTGCACCCGCACCATGCTCAGCCAGTGAGCGGGAACTGGTCTCCACATGGGATCCGAACCCTCGGCAGGAGCGCCGCCGCACTCCCAAGCGGTGCACTCTCCAGTGCGCCACCGGGCCAGCCCAGAAAAAACTTTTATATAACTTTTATATCATACATCTCAGCATAGTGTTATACGAGACAAATTTTAAATATATGTGGTCACTGGATATGGTTTGGGTTTTTCCACAGAAGCCAAAGATCTAGAAGTCTCTCTTATTAGATTATTTGGAAGATAAAAATCGCAATCAATAAAGGGGAATCAAAAACTGAATTCTTATTTTCTTAATTTAGGAAATATGGAGGCTATTGTAGGGAAAAAACTTAATTACTGAATTAGTTTTTTTGGGGGGGTGGATAGAGAGGATGGGGGAGGGGAGAAGAAAGCAGAGAGGTGAGGAAAAGGAAGGAGAGGAGTTCACAGAAGTATCTGCTTAATCAGTTTAAGGACCAAATATAGAAGCTTTAATTAAATTCTAAATGCAACTTCCTAAAACAAATTTGATCTTGAAAAATTTGGGGGGGGGCATATATAATTGTACAATACCTTAGTTTATTTATTAACATTTTTGAATCACGTTCATGATTAAGTTGGGCAGTCAACACTTCAGGGAGCCTGTTGCCTAGATTTTAACTTGTTTAGAGCTTTTTTGCACCTGCAAAAACATAAAAAATCAAAATATATACATGAAGTCATGAGTTAATTTCCAAGTGTATTATATTCTATAATACAATAACCTAAATATTCACAATTCTTGAAAAATCACAATTAGAAATTCATTATCAAAGTTTAAGACAACTCTATATACATCATAATTGGCAAATATACAGATACTCTTCCTTCCTAAATACTCCCAAAACAATCACTTCTAGTTATTATATACACTCTAAAATAATTTCTGTTGTTCTTAAGATTTCCCCCCACTAAATGTAAGTTGAATAAGTCTGTCAAATCTGCATTTTTGACAGGTATTACCATAATAGACTATTTTTATTTTTAGGAATATAATTAGTATAAGGTAATTTTCTTACTCTCAAAATTTAAAAGTTTTATTATCCCTGATACCTGGCCAAAATTTATCTATTCAAAGAACTATCAAAAATGTAAAACATAACTAATATTACTTAAAATTATTTTTCTACTTTTTGAAATTAATGCTTCAATAATTTCCAAGAGGAAAGCTTGCAAGAAGAAAAAAAGCTACTTTTTCCTACCCTTTTGAGTAGTGTATTCCTAGAAGATATTAAACTAAATAATTATAATTACATATAATTGATTGAAAATTATAGTGTATATTACTCTCTCCTCTAAGTAGATTATGGTCAATATAAACTATGACATGGAAAAATAGGAAATACGAAAAGCATAAGGTAAAATAAAAACTATTTGTCACTGATTTTTAGACATAACTCACAACTATTTCTAGTCCTTTGTCACTGTGTCTAAAGAGAGAATTTTTCTAAGAATGCACTAATTTCAATATGAATATTTATAGCACTAAAATATTTGAAATAATATTAACTTATGTTTTCTGAAAAAGTGGTTTTCATTTTACTTTCCTGTTATGCCGACTTGAAGGAGAGAAAAGAACCATTTTAGATTTTAAAATAAAAATATTTATCTTACCTCTTATGTCAGAAGAATGTCTTCAGGCAAAAGAATAATCAAAAATGCAAGACCCAGATTTTCAAACTCACATATTTCTCACCCACCCACACACAAATAGACATCTTTTTCTAAGTTAGGAGGCTTGCTACCTATATCCAGACCCAAGATTACCCCATATGGTCAACAAGGTCAAACTGCATTACTGCCAATGAAACTATATGACTCCACAAGGACCTTAATGGTTTCTAAAAAAGGTCAGTAATCCAATTCCAATAGCTTCAGAGTCTAAAATTGCCAATTTTTGGCCACGTGCTGCACACTTCACCTGCTAGTAATGACATTTTTGTATTTTCTTCTAATTACACTCAAAGCTAAGACCTTTGGCCCTGGGCCACAGACCCCTATTCAGGCTGCACACATTCTCTTAAACGACCTGATCCTTTGTTGTCACTCTTACCCTTTCATCTATTATTTACACCCATAGAGAAGGAAGATACTCTACCATTTGCATAGCTTAAAGCTAATCATCTTAATTTCTTTGCCTTTCAACCTATGGTCTTTTTCATAGAAGAATGCCAAAAAGTTTGACAAAATCATTTTTTTCAATCACATCACTTCCCTCCCCTTCCCCTTTCTTACTCCTTAGCCCAGCTCCTTCCTGTTCCTTGTCTGCACAGGAGGGACTTTATATCAGCCAGGATTTTCAAATTTTGACCTTCACCAACAAAATAAGTTTCTACCCACAATACAAATCTCCACCTCATTCTGACAGATCAATAACAATTATATTTCTTTCCTTGATGAATAAGCCCATTAAATTTAGAGGTTACTTAAAATAACATAAAATCTGCCCCCAGCCTCCCTAAAGCACGAGCATAGAATTTTCAGGATCCCCCTGCAAAAATGCTGAAAAGCATTCAATAAAGATGTTAGCTATGTGGTCCAAACTTTTCAAACATTTTAATATCTATGATTGCTCAGTTGCTTATAAAAAAGGAAGAAAAAAAAAGAGCAAGGAACAAAAAAAGAGAAAACAAGACAGAAAAATTTTAATGTTAGATTTTTAATCTTTATAAAAGACTACTAATTCTCCAAACAGTAAAATCCTCACGTAAAACATTCTATGTTATTTATTGTTATTCTTAACATGTCTCCCAGATTAAAAAAAAAAAAAATTGTCCAAACACATTTTGCAAACCCAAAGCACATAATTGTTTACCATGATGCAGATGTCTCCCTCACACCACGATAGCCACCAAAAGATTCTGATTTCCAAGATGTTTATGAAATGACATCTGATCCATCTCTGCTGTCTCTTCCTCTACTGATCAGCTTGCTCTTGATTTCTAACAGTGTTTCCTTGTTGTCTGTCCCCTCTGCAGACCCTGAAACCCCTTGTCTTTTCTTATTTTCACCATTTGCTTCAACCAGCAGTTCACTGGAGACCCATCCATCTTGTAATGCCTAAAGTGACAGATGCTCTCAGGAACGACCACACTGCTGAGTGAACAAAAGATAACATCACCTCCAGGAACTCCAGAGAGAAATACAACTGCAACCTCAAGACAGGGGCTGACTTGACAGACATTGGACCATAAACCTCTTCTAAGCGAAAAAAGAAAACAATTGCCACACACACAAAAAAATCTGACACAATCAAAGGCAGAAAAGAGTGATTATTTGCGGATTGCCTTTCACTCTGTAACTCACTTTCCCCCCTCCCGATGCTTTTATATTGGGGCAATTCACTTGCCAAGAGGCAAGAGAAGTTCTTGGGGAAAAAAGCCTTTCTCAAGTGTCTTCTTTTATTCAATAATATTCAAAGTGAAATTTGTTCACATGTGTGTTTCAGGAAATCTAAGGCCACGATGCAGCATTCTTAAGCCTGACAATTCACTTGCCAAGAGGCAAGAGAAGTTCTTGGGGAAAAAACCTTTCTCAAGTGTCTTCTTTTATTCAATAACATTCAAAGTGAAATTCATTCACATGTGTGTTTGAGGAAATCTAAGGCCATGATGCAGCATTCTTAAGCCTGACCCTTCTTGTGTGCATAAAGCAATATCTGGACTCGGAAATGCTGACTCAATTCTACTGCTGTGGAAGACACATGCATGCTTTGCAAATTAAAAACATATTAGAAATGAGAAAGCAATGTGTGACACAATGTCCACAATATGTGTAGCTCATAAAAAAAGCTCACCATTCATGTGTCAGACAACCTCCAGCTTAGGTTAAAAAGACAGTTAACAAGAGGATTCTGGGAAGGGCTACAGATTTCTTTTCTAACAAAGGAAAGGTCATATTAACATCTCCCTGCAACAAACTAATGACAAGGGAAGCTGTAGATGCAGGGGACTCTGTCTGATGCCATCCTGCGTTTTTGGTTTTCTTTGTTGTTGTTTAAAGCATCTTATTTAAAATCATCATACAGCAATAGGAAGTAAATATACTTCTGACATTTACATACATACAGTGAAGGGAAAATTTTGAGGACCATAAAAACAAAAACCGACCTGGAGGTCAATTAAGAACACTGTGTGATCAATGTCAGTTATGGAGATTAACAACCATTTTCATAATAGTTATCAAGCAACACAAAGGAAAGCCTCCATTGCCACTAAATACATTATCATTCTCAAAAAGGGTAAATGATACAAATATTCATGTTACATCTAAAGTAAAGAGCCAAAATGCTCAAGAAAAGTTCCATCAACAATATTTCGAAGAAGACATAAGCATTCACAATGGCATTTCTTCAGTAAAAGTATTTTTATTTTTCTTTAAATATTTTGCACACAAAGCCTTTAAGATACGCTACAAGCATTTCTCTTTGGAGTCACTAATGATTCCTCTCATCCCCATTTTCCAAATAAATAAAAAAATTTTAAAAGATATTTTATCTCCTGTGTTTGAATTATTTGCAGGGGGGACGGAATTTTCAGCTTGATAAAATCAGCATATCATTTATTTAAACATTATTATGTGTCCTTTATTTCCTCAAACACTTCAGTGTATCACTACAAATAACATAGTACAATATTTTACAAACTCAAAATTTGGAGTTTTTTTTAAGGCTGGCAAAACAGAATGCATACAAAAATAATTAAATGAATATGTACAATTATAACTCAACGGAAAAAGATTAAATAAATATAGAATGCTTATCATTACATAAGAGACTTATTCTAATATGGACTCGATCTTTAACTAGAATACTTTAACACACACTGGCCTTAAATAATCCCCCCACACTATTTATCCAAAAGTACCAATTGTTCAACACTCTCAAACTTTGGCATTAATACCAAGAGAGCGATGTGACCTTGAAATGACAGTTCCATTGCAGAAGGCTCAAAAAAAGACCTGATTAAATAACCTACTTTTAAGCACAGTAGGATCAATATGCATGCAGGAAAAGTACACCCCTGTGGAAAGTTCGTATTGCCTGATTGATCAAAAACAAAACAAAAGTTTTCCTTTTTAAGGGCCCCTTCCAGATCACAGTCAGTGCCAGAAATCCACACAGGAAAAAAATCCATCAAGATGAAACCCTAAAAGGGTTTACCCTTCACCATCCTATTTGCACTTCAAAACCCTGTTAGTCCTTCGGTTAAACCCAAGGGCTGAACTATTTCAATAATAAGAGAGGTGGCCAGCAGTGATTTATCTCCCATTTGGCCTCTGGACAGAGCTGTAATGTCTAGGAAGCTTCCCTTCCCTGACTCAAACCCTCCCCCAAGTCTCCACCTTCATTTGTGCTGCCTGGGATCCGCAATACCTTACAAACAACTTCTATGCCTCTTCCAGTCAGCTGCAAGAACAGTCTGTAACTCAAGATTTGGATACATTTTCGTGGTAATGATTTCACAAAATGGAATGCTGCTGAGTAATCAGAGCATTGCAAATACCAGGTTAAACTTCAGGTTCTCTTTGTTATAAGCTGGGAAAGAAAAGAAACTTCCTAAACTGTAGCCTCTCTCTTCTCATATATTAATTGTTATCAAAACTTAAACTTTTCCCAATTTATATCTTGATATACTTTACGTTTTGGCCACATTAGCCAACTTCCTGCAGTGTGGTGTTCGTTTAAATTTAAGTCTTTGCATTGTAAAGTATCTAAACAAATTCAAAAAAGTGGAGATTTCACAGGTCACAGCCTCCTGGGTCAAAAGGACCTAAAAACAGATATCAGAGCACTATGACTCAACTGATTTATTCTACCCTTGTTATCAAATATGTACTATAACTGTCTTCATACACACACAGTTTTCTTCTAGTAAAATAAACATGAAAAGATATCAACAATTATTTACATTGAAATATAGGCCTCAAAAGTCATCAAATATGAAACTCAGTGAAGTTATTCCTTAAAAATGGAGGATATTTTTTCACTAGCCATGACTCATCTTTCATAATTATGTTCACTTGCTTCCTAGAGTGGAAAGAGAATAAAAGTATATACATTCTTTTCCCTACCTGTTCCTTTTTTTCTGCTTTATTTAAATAAGAGGAGTTTGTTTTTCTAATTGATTCTGATAAATTCCATCTGAATGCCACATTAACAACTTGCACCAAATGACCCCACTATAGTGATTCCAATTTTACAAGTTGAAAACTTTTGAGCTATTTCACTAATTTCATAAATTTAGAGACTCCATTGGCAAAGATAAATGTATTTCATTTAAACCTTATATCAGTTAGGAAAAGCTTAAAAATAAGGAAAATAAATATATGGCTGATGGTTAAAAATACAAGAAATCTATTGAAAGAAAGAAATTATTTATGTTTGGAGGCATTTACCAATAAAAATTACATTTCTTCCATTAAAAAAGTACACCACAAACATCCTTATACCTCATTAGCAAATATTTTTCATTTTCAGAGCCCCAAATACCACAAATTCTAGGAAAACCAATCTTCTTAGCAAATGACTTTATTGCATGCTACCAGATGAATGAATCTCAGATTTGTATTTGAGATGACATAAAAGTTCAAGCTGCATATGTAACCCAGGAAAAACAAGCAACTGAAAACCTAAGGGACATGAATTTTAATATCACTAAAACAAATTTTAGCATTAATAGCAATATTCAGGAAAACATATTTCTTAACCTACTATATGACATTAAAAAAAAAAAAAAGCTTTCCTCAGAGAATCAACAAAGGTAATTGATCCACCACAGAGGAAATATTCAATCTTCATTAAATATTTATTCAGTGCAATAGATTGTTAGGTGCTATTTAGACCTCAAAGAAGAAATAGTTCCTGTCTGGTAGGAATCGTGTCTTGGGAGAACTGAATGGAGACGAAAGGCAGTTCCTCAAGTCATGACACTATACTTCAAAATGACAATGCTGAAAACTGGAGATGTGTTATAAAATGTATATTGCTACTTTGAAATCTGATACCAGAGACAGTTAAGGGAGTATTAACTCTAACAAGGTTTGACTGGGTATGCAACTTGATTTCCTGTTAATGTAGCACAATAAAACTAGGATGTCCAAGATGTGCATTTTCCAATTCTGTCACTTCGTAACCATGGCCATATCACCTATCTTCTCTGGAACTCAGTTTCCTTATCCATAAAACGGAGGTTAAAAGTAATACATTTCTAGATTGAAAACACTATGGTGGTCTGTATTTGTACATGTAGATCTCTATTGTAAATCTTTTATGTAGAAAACGCTAAGACTCCACCAAAAAACTGTCAGAACTGATAAACGAATGCAGTAAAGTTGATACAAAGTATACAAAATCAACAGGGTTTCCATACATCAACAAACTGTATGAAAAAGAAGTGAAGAAAACATTCCCATTCACAATAGCTACAAAACAAAATAAGATACTTAGAAATAAATTTAACCAAGGAGGGGAAAGATCTATACACTGAAAACTATAAAACATTGATGAAAGAAACTGAAAATACAAACAAATGGAAAGATATAATGTGTTCATGGATCAGAAGAATTAATATTGTTAAAATGTCCATACTACCCAAAGTGATCTACAGATACAGGGTAACCTCTACCAAAATTCAAACATTTTTCATAGAAATAGAAAAAACAATCCTAAGATTTGTATGGAACCACAGAAGACCCTGAATAACCAAATCTTCAGCAAAAAGAACAAAGCAGGAGGCATCACACGACCTGATTTCAAAATCTGCCACAAAGCTGTAGTAATCAAAACACTGGCGTAAAAGGAGACACACTCCATAAAATGACCAATGGAAAAGAACAGAGAGCCCAGAAATAAATCCATGCATTTACAGTCAACTGATTTTCAACAAAGATACCAGGAACGCACAATGGGAAAAGGACAGTCTCTTCAGTAAAAGATGTTGGGAAAACTGGATATCCACAGGCAGAAAAAATGAAATTAGACCATATTTAACACTGTATATAAAATTCAACTCAAACAGAAAACAAACAGCAAAACAGAAAGCAAGGAACAAATATCACTCAAGAAAACCAAAAAAATAATTAAATGCTAGGAATAAAGCAACACCTCCGTAGACTCCAGCCCACTTTGAAGTCTGCTTCCTCTGGCTCCATGAGCACTTACAGACTCTACCAGCAATTTAGCATTTTGTATCTATTATCTTGTTCACTAATTGCTTCATATGTGCATTTTTTTTCTCTCCAAGGAAAAGGAAATAACTTTTTTTTTGAGTGCATACTTTGTTGAAGGCACTTTGCTAAGGGTTTTACATGTGATTTCCTTTAATCCTTTTAACAATCCTATGCCTTAGATGTAATTGATTTCATTTTACAGATGAGGACATTGAATCTGAGAGGTTAAATAACTTACAAAAGGTTACACCGGAAATAAGATGCAGGATTCAAACACTGATATTTCCTTCTGTTATATCATTCTGATGCCCACCTTGATTGTAAACTGAGGTGAGTGTCTCACCTTTCCTCACTTTCAGCACCGAGTATGGTGATAGGCATACACATGCACGTACACACAACACACACATACACGCACGTATACACACGCTTCTTACAAGATGTTTAAGATGCTGTCTGGGCTAGCCCCTGTGTCTTCGTAGGAAAGTTAAATTTGTCTCCATTTCCAAAATTGAGTAACTTGCTGAATATTAGCCATGTCCCCAGCCTCCCTGTACAGGGCTTGTCCACCATACACTTAGTAGGTACATAATGAATATTATCTATTACAGCGCCATTTCCTTGGGTCTGTGCTGCTGCTGTTGTTACTGTTTGTTACCTGTGCCTTTCCATACAACACAAGGAGAAACACATGCGACTCCAGAGATTCACCACAAAACATCAGAGCCAGAGCCCCTATAATGAGGTCCAGTCATCTATCAAATTAGTGGAACAACCAGGACTAATGAGAACCTGGGTCTCTAACTCCTGGCTCAATGTCCTTTCTATGACATTTATTATCTTGTTTCCACATTATGTTGCTTGATTTAGGTAGTTTTGGTTTTATCTAGTATTAGGGTGTTTTCAGACCCCAAATCCACCCCACCCCAAATATTGGAGGGAAGATCAGTCAGGAGGAAGAAAGTGGACTACTTTCTTTGCAGTGGGAAAAAAAGACTGCTTAGGGATAGGGAGGGATCAATAGATTTTACAGCCCTTTAAGCTCACACTATATCCAAAATGTTTTGGAATAGCAAGTTGTAGATGAAGGAGACTGAGTCAAAATGTGGGTGATATAAAATGAAAAAGAAACTCACTCACTGTGGTACTCAAAATTCTTTCCATCTGTTCACTGGGATATGTGAGTCATCCAGTGGCATCCATAAAGCAACAATGGATTTTTATAAGTATCTGGTACCTCCCAGAACTCTTAGGGGGCTGGACCGCCACAAAACCATTCACACAAGGTAACAAATAAAGCCACTGAGTAGAGTCAGTGAGGAGGTGGTCTCTAAGGATCCAGTGGAACCTGCAAACCAGTAATGATGCTAGTATTCATCTCCAGTTGACTCTGAACTTTAGGAAGCAAGGGAACTTGGGGGACAGAGGAATGTTGATTCCTAATCTCTGAGACCACATTAGTAAAACATAGGGAACCAATGAGGAAATTATCATGGCCCCCAAATGGTGGTGGTTTTAAGAACTTAGAATTTTATCACATTTTCGTACTAAAGATATAAAAAAGAAAACATCTTGCCAAATTTGAGGGTTTCATTTTTATTTTTTTAATTAAAAAAATTTTTCCAGTTTATTGAAGTATGGTTGACCAACAAAAAATGTCTATTTTTATGGTATAAATGTGATGTTTTGATTATATGTACACACATTGCGAAATGATTACCACAATCAAGCTAATTAACATATCTATCAGCTCACATAGGTTTTATTTATTTTATTTTTATTTATTTTTTGTGGTGAGGACATTTAAGATGCAATCTCTTAGCAATTTTCAAGTACATGTTATTATTGACTATAATCACCATTCTGCACCGTAGATTTCCAGATCTTATTCATCCTGTCAAACTGAAACTTTGCACCCTTTGACAAGTATCTCCCTATATGCTCCACCCCTAACCCCTGGCACCCACCATTCTATTCTACTCTCTGTTTCTATGAATTTGACTTTTTTAGATTCCACATATAAGTGAGATCATACAGTATCTTGTGTTTCTGTGCTTGTCTTATTTCATTTGAAATAATGTCCTCCAGGTTCATCCATGTTGTCTCAAATGACAGAATATCCTTCCTTTTTGTTTTTAATTTTTACCCAAGGCTGAATAGTATTTCATTGTGTGTGTGTGTGTGTGTGTGTGTGTGTGTGTATCAAATTTTCTTTATCCATTTATTCCTCGGTGGACACTGAGATTGATACCATATCTTGGCTATTGTTGATAATGTTGTAATGAACATGGGAATACAGATATTTCTTTGACATAATGATTTCATTTCCTTTGGATAAATACCCAGAAGTGGGATTGCTGAATCACATGGTAGTTTTATTTTCAATATCTTGAGGAATCTCCATATTGTTTCCCATAGTGGCTGTACAAATTTACATTCCTACCAACAATGTACAAAGGTTCCCTTTTCTTCACACACTTGCCTACATTTGTTATCTTCTGTCTTTTTGATAATAGCCATTTTAACTGATGTGAGGTGATATTTCATTGTGATTTGAATTTGCATTTCCTTGATGACTAGTGATGCTGAGCATTTTTTCATATACCTGTTGGCGATTTGTATGTCTTCTTTTGAGAAATGTCTATTCAGGGTCTTTACATATTATTTAAATTGGGTTATTTGTTTTCTTGCTATCGAGTTATTTGAGTTTCTTATATATTTTGAATATTAACACCTTACCAGATGTGTTGTTTGCAAACATTTTCTCCCATTTCATAACTTGCCTCTTTACTCTGTTGATTGTTTCATTTGCTGTATAGAAGAAGATTTTTAGTTGCAGGATACAAAACCAACACACAAAAATTAATAAGCTATCAAAAAAAGAAATAAAGAAAACTGTTACATTTACAATGTATAAAAAATACTCAGGAGTAAATTTAACCAAGGAGGTGAAAGATCTGTATAGTACACTGAACACTATAAGACGTTGATGAAAGAAACTGAAGGAGCTACAAATAAATGGAAAGATATCCTGTGTTCATGGATTGGAATGATTAATATTGTTAAAATGTCCATACTACCCAAAGTGATCTACAGATTCAATGCTATCATATCAAAATTTCAATGCATTTTTCACAGAAATAGAAAGAACAATTCCAAAATTCACATGGAAACACAAAAGTCCCCAAAAGCCAAAGCAATCTTGAGCAAAAAGAACAAAGCTGGAGGCATCACATCATCCTATTTTGGAATATACTATAAAGCTATAATAATCAAAACAGCATGGTACTGGCATAAAAACAGATACATAGACCAATGGAACAGGATTGAGAACCCAGAAACAAATCCGCCCATATATGGTCAATTGATCTTTGATAAGGGCACCAAGAATTCATAATGGAGAAAAGATGAAGAAGAATGAAATTGAACCTTTATCTCACACCATATACAAAAACCAACTCAAAATTGATTGAAAAAACTTAAATGTAAAACCTGAAATTGTAAAAAATGTTAGAGGAAAATACAGGGAAAAAACTCCATGACATTGGTTTGGGCAATGTTTTTTGAATACGACTCCAAAAGCACAGGTAACAAAAGCAAAAATTGACAGATGGGATTACATCAAATTAAGAAGCTTCTGCACAGCAAAGGAAACAATCAACAGAGCAAAGAGACAATCTACAGAGTGGAAGAAAGTATTTGCAAAGCATACGTCTAATAAGGGGTCAAAATCCAAAATCATAAGAAAGTCAAACAACTCAATAACAAGAAAACAAATACCCAGTTAGGTGAGAAAGGGGTACAGAGAGGTGGATTAGAAAGAACTGGGCAAGGGACACAAAGAATAATTATGATTTTTAATGATGAACATGCTAATTATATTGATTTGCTCATCACATACTATACACAAATACTGAAAGTCAACTGTGTACCCCCTAAATATGTGTATAATCAATTATGTTTCAATTAAAAAACAAAATTTAAAAAAATGAGCAAAGGACCTGAATAGACGTTTTTCAAAGGAAGACATCCAAATGGCCAACAGGTATATGAAAAAATGCTCAACATCACTAATCATCGGAGAAATGCAAATTAAAACCACAATGAGTTATTACCTCACACCTGTTAGAATGGCTATTATAAAAACGATGAAAGATAACAGGAGTTGAAGAAGATGTGGAGAAACTTTGCACACTGCTGGTGGGAATATGAGTTAGTAGTCATAAAAAAGAGGATGGAGTTTTCTCAAAAAACTAAAAATAGAAATACCATATGATCCAGCAATCCCACTACTGGGTATATATTCAAAGGAAATGAAATCTGTACCTCGAAGAGATACCTGCACCCCCATGTTCCTAGCAGTATTATTCACAATAGCCAGGATATGGAATCAACCTAAGTGTCCATAAATGGATGAATGAATAAAGAAAATGTGATATATGTACACAATGGAATACTATTCGGCCTTTATAAAGAAGGAAATCCTGTCATTTGGGACAATGTGGATGAACCCAGAGGACATTATGTTAAGTGAAATAAGCCAGGCACAGAAAGACAAATACTGCATGATCTCACTTATATGTAGAATCTAAAAAAGCTGAACTCATAGAAGTAGAGTGCACAATGGTGGTTAGCGGGGGCTAGTTTGGGGAGAGGGTGTGGGCTGGGGAAATGTTGGTCAAAGGACACAAAATTTCAGTTACACAGGAGGAATAAGTTCAAGAGATCTATGGTATAACATGGTAACTATTTTTAATAACAATGTACAGTATACTCGGAAATTGCTAAGAGAGTAGCTTTTAAGGGTTCTCACCACCAAAAAATTATGTGAGGTAATGTATATATTAGCTTGATTTAGCCATGCCAACAGTGTATACATATTTAAAAATATCACATTGCACAACATAAATATATATACTTTTTATTAGTCAAACAAAAAAAATTTCAAAAAGAGAACACTGGTGGTAGTGGGGGCAGGGAAGAGATCCCATTCATTATTTTTTAAACTGCCAAACTTTCTCAGGTGCTTTTGGTGAGAATTCACACACATAGAGAAATATACTAAGTTTCTTAAAGAGAAGCTTAATCATTGTAATAAACTGAACACAATTCTAATTAAAATAGTAGAATTTTTTTACAAACTTCACAAACAACAACCGTAAATTAATAAGAAAGGTTACCAAAAAAAAGACAAGTTTAAAAAATCTTTTCAAAAAACTTTATAATGGAGGTGAGTCAGAACCATATCAAACCATATTATGAAGAAAGAGCTTTTGATCATTAAATTCATGTCACTAAATCCAGTGAACCTTTTTCAGTTCTTGTCTAACATACCCTCTCGGTAGATTTCAGAAATTTCCTTCCCTTCTGCTGGATTTCATCTCACTATTTTTCTGGTTTTCCTCCATCCATATGTTACTTCTCAATGTCCTTTGCACTCCCGTAATACACCACCCACCAATTAAATGTTGGAATTCCACAGGATTCAAGACGGTCCCCAGTGATTCTCACCTCCTGTGTAAGCCTTTCCCATATTGAATCAGGGCTGTCTTGTGCGATCAATAAAAATATTGAAAAAGAGACTGTGTGATTTCCAAGGTCACAGAAGACATGCAGCTCTGCTTTGATCTCTTGGATTAGTTGCTGTGAGCGAAGACTGTCACCATGTTGTAAGGACATTCAAGAAACTCAGGGAGAGGCCCTCATAAGTAAGAACTGAGGCCTCTTCCCAAGAGCACATGCCAGCTTGCCTAATTGCTCTCCTTGCCTCCTCCCTGACATCTTCCAATCACTTCTCTACATCACACTGCAAATATAATCATGTCAGCCCTTCACTAAAAACCTCTGAGGTTTCACATTGCTCTCGTGATAAAAAGCAATATCCTAACTATCCCTCACCATCTCTCCAGCCTTATCTTGCACTGAGCTTTTCCTAAATGCTGTGCTCCAGCAACACTGATCAACTTTTAGACACTTACTTTCCCTCTGCCCGTAATCAGCCCCCGTCCCCATCTTTTACTTTTGCCTACTTAAATTCCTTTTATCCTTTAGATCCCAACTCAAGCATGGCTTCCAAATGGAAACTTTCCCTGATCCCCTCAGTCCTCTACTAAAAGCTCTCACAGAACTTTGTTTGTCTCCATCCTAACAAGAACTCACTTTGAACTATATAATAATCAGTATGATGAATTAACGTTTGTCTTCCCTATTAGATTCTAAGCTCCATGAAAGCAGAAAATGTGTTTTTCTGTTTTGCCCATTACTGAAATCACAGTACTTATTGTGCTACCCTCCAACACAGTAGCCACTCAAAAATACTTTTTGAATAATGTAATAATACATGGGGCTGGCACAAGATGGGAAGTTTATTGGTGACAGTCCAAAAAGACTATAAATTTTTGATCTATAAAAATTATTATATGATAATTGAGACATTATAAAATGAAGAGAACAAACTATTCACTTAATGATTCTGAAATAATTATCAACAGTTTAAATAGTAATAGTTAAGAAACAACTTATATTAGCCACTACAAATAAATTCCAGAGAGAATAAAAAAATAAATTTAAAGGTTTATACATAAATACATTTGCAAGCCTTTCTACATCAAATCATATAAAAACTAAGAGGAAATAATTATTTATTATACTGATATTTATCACATATATTATCAATACCTATTATGGCATCATAGTGAGAATTTAGCTTTCTAAGCCCAGAAATCACAAAGGAAAAGACTGACAGATTTGACTGATGAAAATATAACACTTCTGTATATTAAATACCTAAAATAAATAAAATAAAAAACAATCAGTTAAGAAAAAAGTTTCTAATGAAAAGTTAGTGTGTATGAAGTATATAATAACGTGAAGTAATATCCCCACCCCTGAGAATAACCTAATGTTCTATCAGTAGGGAAATGGAGAAGCACATTATAGTAACAGTAATAACTGCAACCATTTATTGAGTCCCTACCATGTAGCTTGCTTGCATACACTGTCTCACTTACCACTCACAAATCCATCCATAAGTGGAATACTATAAGAAGTACATTTTTCACATAGAAACATATTCAGAATATATAAAATGGGAAAATATGTTATAAAAAATATGGTCCGATTTCTATGAGGAAAAAATATATAAATAACCTGGTAAGATAAAGAGATAAAGATATAAATCTAGTGTGATATAAATCACATTACAGTAGGTGATGTGATTATAGGATACAATTTTTTTTTCTTTTATGCTTATTTTTATTTTCCAATTTTCTACAATGAAGTTGTTACTTTAAAAATTTAAGCACGTCGGGCTGGCCAGTTAACTCAATTGGTCAAAGTGCAGCGTTATAACATCAAGGTCAAGGGTTTGGATCCCTGTACCAGCCAGCCGTGCCCCACCCCCCCACAAAATTAAGCAATTGCAAATTTAATTAAGCTCTATATATTCTACTATAATCATCACCATTATTACTATACTTGCTGACTTTGAATATTTGATATTGCAAAACACTGACTTTCTCATTTGACAAGTAATACTTTTTCACATCAGTAGGTTTATTGTAGTTAAATGTGCAGTGACAAATACAGTTTATAAATGTTCACATAGTAAAGACTAAATAAATACTACAGTAATTTTATTTTTTTGGCTTGGCCGGTACAGGAATCAAACCCCAGACTTTGGTGTTATCAGCACCACACTCTAACAACTGAGCTAACCAGCCAGCCCTATGACTTGTTTTCAATACCACTTCATATATCATTTTTACTATCATAAGGCAGTAAATTTGTTAAATCTATTTATAATAGCTTGCCTTATGTGGAGATGTGCAAAAACCTTCCAAGATGACATAGGCAGTGATCTGAAACTCATAACCCCTAGGATGAAACACAAATTTCACAACCTACTGTTTAAAACTGTCATTAATTATCTTTCTGTACCTATTATTCAAACTTATTACCCATTATACCCCAATATGCAATATCTTTTCCTATCAAATTAATTTTATTGCTGTCCTCACAATAACAAGCCAATATCTATCTCTGTGCCTTTTTTCAAGTTGTCTATCTCCCACCCTCCCTCAAGTTTTCAGCCAGTCCTAATCCTTTTCTTACTTTGCTCACATGTATCTTTGTCCTTGTAACCCCCACACCACCTATCATGGTTCTGGGGCATACAGCTGGCACTTAAGAAACAAAGATATCACTAAGATATTTTCAAGCTAAAACCTACCCATATTAAATCAGTATGGAAACTGCATCTTGAGGTGATTAAAACAGAATATTTCTATTGTAAGGATTTAAAAAAATCCTTCTTTTTAATTTTTTTGAATAGATAATATATTTACCTGATTAAAAATTTATGGGGCCGGCCCGGTGGCGCACTGGATAGTGCGCCGCTTGGGAAGCGCGGCGGCGCTCCCGTCCGAGGGTTCGGATCCCACATACAGACCGGCTCCCGCTCACTGGCTGAGCGAGGCGCGGGAGCAACACCGAGGCTTGCGATCCCGTTGCCGGTCCCCGGTCCGGTACGGGGGCAACACTGAGGGTTGCGATCCGTTGCCGGACACGGAAAAAAGACAAAAAAAAAAAAAA
>NW_007729325.1:106282-111116 GCF_000696425.1 Galeopterus variegatus
CTAATTTTTTTTTTTTTTTTTTTTTTTTTTTTTTTTTTTTTTTTTTTTTTTCCGTGCCCAAAAAAGAAAAAAAAAAAAAAAAAAAAAAAAAAAAAAAAAAAAAAAAAAAAAAATTAGAAGTAAAGTAATAAAGACAATAAAAAGTGTCCCTTCAACACTGTCCCACAGTTTCCTCTCACAGGAAACTACTTTTATTAGTTTTTAAAATACATATACTTTATATTTTTTAAATGCATGTATAAGTAAAGACAAAACAAATACACACACTGCTTTGCACCTTGCCATCTTCAGTTAAAAAATATTTTGGAAATCTTTCTATATAAGCATGTAAATATCTTCCTCATTCTTTTTTGCAGCTTCAGAGAATTCCCTTGACATGTATACACCATAATTATTTTAAAGTAGTCCCTTAATGATGGACACTTAGTTTCCAATCTTTGTTATTACTAAAGATATGGTAATAATCAGCCCCCTGCATTAGTGCATACAAATTTTGCATATGTTGAATAAATTCCTAGAAGTGAAATTACTGGGTCAAAGAATATATACAGTTTTAGTTTTGCTAAGTATTGCCAAACTGCCCTTGATAAGGGTTGGAGCAATTTACACTGCCATTAGCAATTTATATTTTCCCATACCTTTATCAGAGTAGAATATTATCTACTTTTGGGGTTCTGCCAAACTGACAGATGAAAAATCTGACAGATGAAAAATCTCAATGGAGTTTTAATCCCCATTTCTCTTTTGTAAATAATATTAAGTATCTTTTAAAATTTTTAATAATATATTTTATTTGAACCACCATATCTAAAATACTATCACTTCAACATACAATCAACATAACAATGATTGATGGGATATTTTACAATACTGTTTTTTTTTAAATTGGGTTTCTTAGTTTTATTTTTTTTCAAAGCGTAATTGATTATATATAGTATAGTTGTGGGGTACAAAGTTGACTATTAATAGTTGTGTACAATATGTAATGGCCAAATCAGAATAGTTAGCTTATTCATCATTACAATACATAACCATTCTTTGTGTCCATTAACCAGTTTCTCATTAATTTCTTATTAACTCCCCTCCCTCATCTCCTCCCCATCCTTCATTCTACTTCTAGTAACCACAGTTCTGTTCTCTCCTTCTAAGTTCAACGTATTATTGGGATTGTTGTTTCTTTCTGTCTTTATTGTTTATTTATTTATTAATTCAGCTCCCACTTATGAATGAGTACATGAAATATTTCTGTTTCTGGGTCTGTGCTGTTTCACTTAACAATTTTCTCTGGGTTCATCCATGTTGCTGTGAATAGCAGAATTTCATTCTTTTTTATGGCTGAGTAGTATTCCGTTGTGTATATATACTGCATTTTCCTCATCCAGTCATCCATCAATGGACATTTAGGGTGGTTCCATAGCCTGGCTACCATAAATACAGCTGTGATAAACATAGGAGTGCAGATATCCCTTTGACATGATGATTTCCATTCCTTTGGATATATATCCAGTTGTGGGATTGTTGGATTGTATGGTAGTTCTATCTGGAGTTGTTTAAGGAAACTCCATACTGTTCTCCATAATGGCTCTATTCATTTACAGTTCCACCAACAGTGTAGGAGGGTTCCCCTTTCTCCACATCCTTGCCAGCATTTTGTTATTCTCTGTCTTTTTGATAATAGTCAGTCTAGCTGGGGTGAAATGGTATCTCAATGTGGTTTTGATTTGCATTTCCCTGATGATTACTGATGATGAACATTTTTTTATGCACCTGTTGGCTATTTGTATGTCTTCCTTTGAAAAATGTCTATTCAGGGCCGGCCTGGTGGCGCACTGGAGAGTGCACCACTTGGGAGTGCGGTGGCGCTCCCGCCGAGGGTTTGGATCCCATGTGGAGACCAGTTCCCACTCACTGGCTGAGCGTGGTGCGGGCGCAACACCGAGGGTTGCGATCCCATTGCCGGTCCCCGGTACGGGCATGACACCGAGGGTTGCGATCCCGTTACCGGTCAGTAAAAAAAGACAAAAAGGAAAAAAAGAAAAGAAAAATGTCTATTCAGTTCCTTTGCCCATTTTTTAATTGGATTATTTGTTTTTTACTGTTAAGTCGTTTGAGTTCCTTGTATATACTGGATACTAATCCCTCATGGATGTATCATTTGCAAATATTTTCTCCCATTCTGTAGGTTGTCTTTTCACTCTGTTGATTGTTTCCTTTGTGGTGCAGAAGGCTTTTAGTTTGTCTCTTTTGTTGTCTGTGGTTTTGTTGTCTTTGTTCAGCTCTACATCCTGGAGTATTTCCCCTATGTTTTCTTTAAGGAGTTTTAAAGTTTCAGGTCTATATTTAAGTCTTTAATTCATTTTTAGTTGGTTTTGGTATAAAGTGAGAGCTACAGATCTAGTTTCATTCTTCTCTACATGGATATCAAGTTTTCCCAACACCACTTATTGATAGAGGCTCTCCTTTCCCCATTGTGTGTTCTTGGTGTCCTTGTCCAAGATTGGTTGACTGTAAGTACATGGGTTGATTTCTGGGTTCTCTATTCTGTTCCATTGGTCCGAGTGTCTGTTTTTAATGCCAGTACCATGCTTTTTTGGTTACTATAGCTTTGTTGTATAATTTGGTGTCAGGAAGTGTAATGCCTCTGGCTTTATTTATTTATTTATTTTTGCTCAGGATTGCTTTGTTTATTCGGGGTCTTTTGTTGTCCCATATGAATGTTAGGATTGTTTTTCCTATTTCTGTGAAGAACATCACTGGTATTTTGATGGCGATCACACTGAATCTGTAGATGGCTTTGGGTAGTATGAACACTTTCACTACACTGCTTCTTCCAATCCATGAACAAGGAATGTCTTTCCATCTTTTGGTGTCCTCTTTAATTTCTTTCAGCAGTGATTTGTAGTTCTCATTGTAGAAATCTTTCACCTCCTTTGTTAAATTTTTTCCTAGGTATTTTATTTTGTTGATGACTATGTAAATAGGCTTCCTTGCATTTCTTTTTCTTCTAGTTTGTTGTTGGAGTATAAAGGTGCTATTGACTTTGTATACTGACTTTGTATCCTGAAACCTTACTGAATTCATTTATCATCTCTAAGAGGTTTTTGGTAGCGTCTTTTGGGTTTTCTATACATAGGATCATGTCATTGGCAAACAGGGAAAATTTGACTTTGTCTTTTCTAATTTGGATGTCCTTTATTTCTTTCTCTTGTCTAATTGCTCTTGGCAAGTACTTCCAATATACTATGTTAAATAAGAGTGGTGAGAGTGGGCATTCTTACCTTACTCCTGTTCTTAAAGGAAAAGCTTTCAGCTTTTCTCCATTCAGGATGATATTGGTGGTGGGTTTCTCAAACATCACTTTTATTTTGTTGATATTCTTTCTATGCCTAACTTGTTGAGAGTCTTTATCATGAAATGATGATGAATTTTGTCAAATGCTTTTTCTGCATCTATTGAGATGATCACATGGTTTTTGTCCTTGATTTTGTTCATGCGATATATCATATTTACCGACTTGCATATGTTGAACCATCATTGCACCCCTGGGATGAATCCCACTTGACCATGACGTATAATCTTTTTGAAGTGCTGCTGTATTGTTTGTTAATATTTGGTGAGGATTTTTGTGTCTGTATTCATCAAGGATATTGGCCTGTAGTTTTCTTTTGTTGTTGTATCTTTGATTTGGTATCAGGGTGATGCTGGTCTCATAGAATGAGTTTGGGAGAATGGCCTCTGTTTTTCAATTTTTTGGAATAATTTGAAAAGAATTGGTATTAATTTCTCTTTAAAGATTTGGTAGAATTCAATGGTGAAGCAATCTGGTCCTGGGCTTTTCTATGTTGGAAGATTTCTGATTACTGCTTCAATCTTGTTGCTTGTTATTGGTCTGTTCAGTTTTTCTGTTTCTTCTCAGTTCAGTCTTGGTAGTCTGTATTGTCCAGAAATTTATCCATTTTCTCCAGGTTTTCAAATTTGTGGGCATATTGTTTTTCATAGTAGTCTCTAATGATTCTTTGTATTTCTCTGGTATCAGTTGTGATGTCTCCTTTTTCATTCTGATTTTTGTTATTCAGGTCTTCTCTCTTCTTTTTTTTAGTTAATCTGGCTAATGGTTTATCTATTTTGTTTATCTTCTCAAAAAAATCCCAACTTTTTGTTTCATTGATTTTTTTAAATCATATTTTTGGTCTCTATTTCATTTATCTGCTCTGATTTTAATTATTTCTTTTCATCTACTAACTTTGGGATTGGATTTTTCTTGTTTTTCAAGTTATTTGAGGTGTGGCATTAGGTTGTTTATTTGAAATCTTTCTATTCTTTTGATGTAAGCATTTATTGCATTTAACTTCCTTCTTGATACTGCTTTTGCTGTATCCCACAGGTTTGGTTATGATGCATCTTTATTTTCATTAGTTTCAAAATATATATTTTTTTTAATTCCTTTTTGTCTTTTTTACTGACCGGTAACGGGATCGCAATGCTCGGTGTCGCACCCGTGCCGGGGACCGGCAATAGGATCGCAACCCTCAGTGTTGCGCCCGCACCGCGCTCAGCCAGTGAGCGGGAACCGGTCTCCACATGGGATCCGAACCCTCAGTGGGAGCGCCGCCGCGCTCCCAAGTGGCGCACTCTCCAGTGTTCCACCAGGCCGGCCCCCAAAATATTTTGATTTCCTGTTTAATTTCTTCTTGGACCCATAGGTCATTCAGGAGCAAGTTGTTCAATTTCCATGAAGTTGGATAGTTTCCAGAGTTTCACTTTTTATTGATTTCTAGTTTTAATCCATTGTTGTCTGAAAAAATAGTTCAAATAATTTCAATTTTTAAAAATT
>NW_007729325.1:111484-132926 GCF_000696425.1 Galeopterus variegatus
TTAATCCATTGTTGTCTGAAAAAATAGTTCAAATAATTTCAATTTTTAAAAATTTGTTGAGATTTGACTTGTGACCTAACGTGGTCTTTCTTGGAGAATGTTCCATGTGCTGATGAGAAGAATGTATATTCTCTAGTTGCTGGGTGAAATGTTCTGTATATGTCCACCAAGTCCAATTGGTCTAATGCATAGTTTAAATCCTGTGTTTTTCTGTTGATTTGTTGCCTAGATGATGTGTCCAGTGCTGAGAGAGTGGTGTTCAGGTCCCCAACTATTACTATACTGGAGTCTATCTCTCTTTGGGTGTAATAATAACATTTGCCTTATATATCTGGGCACACCAATGTTGGGAACATATACTTTTATGACTGTTAATGTCTTCTTGATAGATATAGATCCATTTACCATTATATAATGGTCTTCTTTGTCTCTTTTTATAGTTTTTGGTTTAGAGTCTATTTTATCTGATATAAGAATAACTACTTCTCTTTTTTGGCTTCCATTTGCATGGTGTATCTTTTTCCATCCTTTCACTACTAGTCTGTGTGAATCTTTACAGGTGAGGTTGGTTTCTTATAGGCAGCATATAGTTGGGTCTAGTTTTTAATCCATCTGGCCACTCTTTATCTTTTCAGTGGGGAATGCAATACATTTACATTTAGGGTTGTTATTGACAGGTATTGTCTAATTCTTGTCATTTAATTGCTTTCGTGTGGTTGTTTTAAATATGTTTTGTTCCATTCTTTCCCTGTTGTTTGTCTTCTGAGTTTGTTGGTTTTTTGAGATGGTATGGTATAGTTTTTTTTTTTTTTCTTTCTCTTTGCTTATATGTTGTTCCACCAGTGGATTTTGTTCTTTCTTGTGTATTCAGGGTGGTGATTATTGTTTTTTGGATTCCAGATGTAGGACTCTTTGAGGATTTCTTGTAAGGGTCATTGTGTGGTGCTGAATTCCCACAGTTTTTGTTTGTCTGAGAAACACACTATTTCTCCTTTATATCTGAAGGATAGCCTTGCTGGGTATAGTATTCTTGGCTGGCAGTTTTTTTTCTTTTACAACTTTAAATACATCATCCCATTCTTTTCTGGCCTGTAGGGTTTCTGCGGAGAGGTCTGCTGTTAGTGTGATGGGGATTCCTTGCAGGTGACTTGATGTTTTTCTCTTGCTGTTTTTAGGATTCTTTTTTTGTCTATGGCTTTTGCCAGTTCGACTGCAATATGTCTTGGAAAGGATCTTTTGGGACTGAATCTGTTTGGGTAACTTTGAGTCTCTTGGATCTGGAAATCTTTTTCTCTACCAATACCTGGCAAATTTCCTGCTATTATTTTGTCATATAGGTCTTCAATGTTTTTCCTTTTACCTCCCCTCCTGGAACATACCTCCCCTCCTGGAACACCCATGATTCAGATGTTTGTGTACTTGAGGTTGTCTGATAGCTCTCGAAGATTTTCTTCATTTTTAAAATTTCTTTTTCTTTTATTTGTTTATTTTTTGTCTTGGCTTATTTCGAAAACACTGTTCAAGATCAGAAATTCTTTCTTCTGCTTGCTCTAGACTGCTGCTTAAGTTCTCGAATGTAGTTTTTATTTCATTAAATGAGACCCTAAGTTCCAAGAGTTCTGCTGCATCATTTTTTATGACTTCTTTCTCTTTGTAGATTTCCTCCTTCATGTCTTGGATTGTTTTTTCTCATTTCATTGTCATCTATGTGACTCTTTTTGTTTCTCTTTTAGTTTTCTTAAGATTGTTGCTTGGAATTATTTTTCAGACATTTTAAGGGTTTCTTGTAGTTTGGGATCTGGTATTTGAGAGTTCTTGTATTCCTTTGGGGATGTCATATTTTCTTGTTTCTTCATATTTCTAGTACCCCTGCATTAGTCATTTGGTGGAACAGTTGCTTCTTCTGTTACTCCAATTGCTTTTGAGGAGAGAGATTCCCTCCTATAGATTTGTTTCATGTTGCCTTTTGGGTGGGATGTTTTAGTTGGGGTTCCAGGTAGACTCCATAGTCTCAGTCATTTCAGGGAGACTCAGTTATTCTGGGTAGACTCAGCAGTCTGGGGGGCACTCACAGGCATGGCTGTGGCTGAGGGCAGTCGGGACCTCGTGGCATGTGGCTTTAGGAGCTGTGGCCAGGCAGGCACTGGGCTCCAGTGGTAGAAGCTGTGAGGGGTGGGGTTTCAGAGGCTATGGCCTGGTGATGCAGGGTTCCTGTCACACAGCTACCTGGGACAGGACTATGGAGGGTGTAGCCAGGTGGAAGCCACATGGACAGGGCTCTGGAGGCTACCTGAATATCTTTTCAAATGTTTAAAAGCCCTTGACTAAATAAATAAATTAAATAAAATAAAAGCCCTTGACTTTTCTTCTTTGAAATGTCTGGTCTTTATCCATTTTTTTTTGGTTGTGAGGTTTTATTCTTGATTTTCAGGAGCTCTTTATATATTAAGGAATTTTGTCCTTTGGCTAAGATATGAGTCACAACATTTTCCCTCAGATTTTCATTTTGACTTTTGACTTTTTTATAGTGTTTATTGTTATTTTTCTATACAGTTTTAATTTTTATACAATTGAGTTTACCAATTTTTAAAATGTTAAGCAGTCGTGTAGAAACACAGAACTCACTTTACCTGTTTTTAAGTAGTGTATGTAAGCCAGTGTTATATTTTCTAGAGGCTCTAAGAAAGCAAGAGAGGGGGAAAGAAGTATGAAGAAAAAAACCTTTGTCTGAATAAACAGAAACTCCAAAGATGTTCTTTTTCCATTTTAAAAAGAAATTCTTAAACTTTTTCAGTTTATTTTTTTTTTTTTCCTGACCAGTAAGGGGATCGAAACCCTCAGCATGGTGTTGTCTGAACCACGCTCAGCCAGTAAGCACTGGCCATCCCTATATAGGATCCGAATCCATGGCCTCGGCACTACCAGGGCTGCACTCTCCCGACTGAGCCACGGGGTTGGCCCAGTTTATTAATTATTTTATGAGAGGAACAAAATACATACTTCCATCCTACCCATTCTCTCTTGCTATTGTAAAAGGGGCAGAAACTCAAACAGAAGAGGAGGAGGAGAATGGACAAGTTGGGTCTGAAGCAGCCAGCAAGAGACTGGGATAAGATTTTTCAATCAGTCGCTTCTAATCCTAGAAGGAATAGAAGAAACATCTTTTGGCCCATTCTTTTTCTGGATTCCAGACTTTAACTTGAATTAGAAAAAGAGTTGAATACTTCTGGTGGAGGGGAAAAGACTACAGGTAAAAGTATCAACTATGGGTTTTTTTCCAGCAAGGGTGTTTATAAGTTTTCTTCCCTCATACCACAAATTCCCACTATCAACCCTTTCCCCATTTCCTATAGATGTTCTACCTTTCTTTAGTCCATTCTTAAATAACATGAGATCCAATCAGTTGTTTCTTATTATCTTTGCTGGTAACTCCTACATCTATATCGCTGGCCATAAAGTCTTTTCAGTTGCTGCTCCCAGATTAGAAAAATCTACAGAACATCGCTTTTGTGTTTTGCTCTTTCCTCAACCTCAATATGTCAACTCAATATGCCCAAAATTAATATGTCCCAAGCAAAACTCATTATTATTATTCCAAAAGCTATTCCAATTCCCTGATTTCATGATTTTATTCATTTATTCACCTAAACCCTAGTGTAAACTGAACTAAGAATGATAATAAAGTCAGTCCTTACTCTCAAAGAGATCCAACTCTAGAGGTGAAGACAGATCTACAAAAGTGTAAGTGTTCATTAGAGGTAGGGACAAAGTACTATAAAAGATTAGAGAATGTAGCAACTCTGTCTGGAAAAATAGAGACATCAAAGAAGAAGTGATATTTTGGGTGGCTTTAAAGGACAAGGCAGGAATTCATCAGACAGAATTGGGATCTCACAGTCAACAGAACAGACTGTCAAGGCATAGTGTGTTTTAGAAATACTGAAAGTCAATTGTTGGGTGCATGACTGGTGGTGTGTGGTGGGGGTGGGGGGTTGAGAGGCAAGAGAAGAAAATTAAAAAGTAGGTTGGGGCCAGTATCAAAGAGTCCTTATATGCCAAATTAGGAATTTGAATTAATCCTAAAAGTAGAAGAAAGCCAATGGAAATTTTCAAAAAAGAAATGAACAGAATCAGATTTTTTTAAAAGTAGAAGGCAATGTTGGTGGCAGTATAAAAATTGAATTAGAGACCAGATGAAAATTTCTGCAAGAATCTAGGAAGAGCTGATGGGGCTTACACATAATCAGGGATGGAGGAATAGAGGAGTCCTTTCCGTAGGCAGATAGAAATTCGGACTGCAGCTCAGAACGTGGGGCCTAAACAAGCAGTCCCTGGAGACAGACGGCAGCCACACAGATAGCTGATATTGGCACTGGTGAGATTACCTAGTGATTGCCTAGGTAGGGAAAGTATGTGGAGTAAGAGCAGGTCAAGGAGGCAACTATGAGAAACACTGTCATTTTAGAGTCAAGCAAACAAGGAGGAAAACCCAGCAGAGCAGATGGAGGAGCAGCAGTAAGAGAAATAGGAAGGGAACCAGGATCAGACGGTGTTGTGAAAGCCAGGAGACAAGAGAGTTTGGAGAAATGGAAGGCCATAGATAGTTTGGGCTGGTAAGAAAAGTCAAAGAGGATCAGGGATGAAAATGTGCCACGGCATGTGATTACTTTTTCAATGAGTGCTGAGAACTAGAGTGGAAATATGTTTGTAATTGTAGGAAAGGTAAAATAGCAGGAAGAAACAATTAGAAGGAAGGATGCTTGCAGGATGGGGTTCTTCCCTCAAAAAAAAGGGAGAGGTGATGATACACAAGAGGGAGATGATTAGAGGAATAAGGTCCGAGAGGGTAGAGAAGGAAGAAAGGCACCACACATTGATGGCAGAACCACTGGGTAAGAGCCTTGGTGTCTGATGATAGCAGATACTTTATCAGCCTTGGGTTATTACCTCCAAACTTTACGTGGGAAAGAAATGTCTAACTTGCTGGTTAGTGTTTCCTGTCATTTGCAGATAAATGTAAACATCATTAATACAGGAGAGAAGGGTGTTGGAAGAAAAAGAATAAGCAAGAACCTCTCAAAAGCATGAAGACATAAAATGGTACAGTTTATCCAGAAGAATGGATCAAGACCAACCTGGCATTACTAGACTACCAAGTGTTGAGTTGAGAGAGGGAGTGGCAGGAAAGGAAGATGGAAAAGCAGCCCAGGTCTGAGGAATCGAGACTGCATCCTGTAAATGAAAGTAGCCACGAAAATGTGGGAAGCAAAGAGATAACATGTTCCCTTTTCAGCTTCGAATAGATTCCTCTAGTGGCAGTCTGGAAGGGGCAAGAAGAGTGTTTGGAAACTTCTGTGACAGTCTTGGTTAGAGATCACGATAGCTGTATGGGTGCAGCAACGGGACGGTTTCAGAGCATGGGATGGGCCTGAGAAATATTTCAGAATTAAATCAGTAGGAATTAGTGACTGATGACATGGGGAAGTGACTCAGGAAGAAGCCTAAGTCTCTACCTTGCATTGCTTTTCTCCGTCCTCACTGTCAGTAGTTTAATTCAGGCATGCCACTACCTCATTTACTCAATCAACAAATATTTGTTGAGTGCCTTCTTCACATCAAGTCCTACAGGTACAAAGGTGAACAAGTTAGAAGTGATCTCTGCCCTTAAAGATCTCAGTTACAGATACCAGTGATGAATGCTTCGTATGTGGTATCTCATTTAATCCCCTGGACACCCTATAAGTACTATTATTGTCTCTATATTGTTCAGATGAAGTAACCCAGTCTTAGAAAGTTTAATAACTTGCTCAAGGTCACACAGCTAACTGATAAGTGGTGGTACCAGGAATTAAACGCAGATTGATATTACTTCAAGTCCATGTTTTAATCACTTGACTATGCTTTCTCTCATGCAATTACATATAACATGTTAAATATTATGATAAACAGTACAGTTGGCTTGGATTATTTCCACCTCCTAACTGGACATACTTTCTGCATTTGGCGTGTTCCAGCCAGAGCAGATTTTTTAAAATGCAAATTGGGGTGGATGATTGTACCTTCTCTAATCAAGGGCACTCTGTTGAAGAAGATAAGGTTTTCGATGGAGGGTGATGCATTCAGTTCTTAGATATATTGGTTTTGAGATGGCTGTGAAACATCCAAATGGAGGCATCCAGCAGTGATTTGATAGATCAGTCTGAAGTCAAGGGGAAGCCAGGGTTGGAGATAAAGCACTTAGCCTCACTAGTATTTAGGGATCAGCTAAAGTCAAGTCTATTACTGGGACTCTTCAGGGGCTCCTAGAAGTGAGGAGAACAGCCTGCTGAGAATGGGTCACTTTGGTACAGGCTTAAAGAAAGTGGAATAGATTTGGAATAATGGATTAGAGAAAAAGGAGAGGAACTCAGCCAAGGGCAGTTGAAAATATAATTAAATAGTATTTAAGGTTAGGGACAATGAACTTATAGTGAGATCAAACAGCAGGGATGAGGGATCTTCTCCAGTAGCAATCACCAACTCAAGAATAGAAACACTTGTCAAAATTTTATCATTTTACAAGTTACTTTCTTTTGTCCCAGTCTGATTTAAGACCTTACCTATGAATTCCCAGAGCACCCTGAAATTATACTTAACCTGCTATTAAACACTTGTCCTATAAGGTTCTATTTATGTCCCTCTTCCCTTTAGATTTTGAAATCCTAGAGTCACAGTTTGTGTTGTTTATTGTTTTTATTCTCAGCAACTTGCACAGTACTATTTGTAGTTTTATCTCCAGGTGAACTGTAAATTCCCCGAAGGGAGGAAATGTCGCTTAATCACCTTTGCAGGAGCATCACCTCAATAACAATGTCTCACATACAGTATGTCCTCATTAAACATCTGTGAGATTGGATTGACCTTAACCTGGCAGCCTCAATGGAGAAACTCACCAACGGTCTAATACTATCAAGCTGTGATTTTTAAGTTTTCAGACTTAGAATTAACAGTCCCTCCTCTCAACCTTTTGTTCTCTGTTTTTCATTAAGGGGTAGTTAGAACACCTCCACCCTGGTATGTGCCCAATTTCATCTGTGGAGTTTGGGCTTTACTGGCAGCTCTATTCATTGTGTGACCATGGACAAGCTACTAAATATTTCTGAGCCTCCCGAATCCTCATTAGCAAAACTTAAGGAATTGAACCCCATGATTACTGATGTCCCTTTTACTGGCAGCTCTATTCATTGTGTGACCATGGACAAGCTACTAAATATTTCTGGGCCTCCCGAATCCTCATTAGCAAAACTTAAGGAATTGAACCCCATGATTACTGATGTCCCTTCTCATTCTAAAATCCAAAGACTCCATGACTCCTTCAAGACTTTTAAACCCCACCTGAGAACCTCTGTCTTATGAAGCGCAACTAAAACACTGGCTCGGTGTTTCCCTCTTGGAAATGAGCAAATCCCTCTCTCTACAAAGTATATCACTTCTAAAATGAAGACACTAACATTTGATATTTAATTATCACTTTCACTGTGGGTTAAAACATTTTATCATATGCAAGTTTGTTTTTCAATGGTAGGTTTACCCAAAAATCCAGTGAAGAGGTACCTTAGTTCACTTTGGTAGTTAAAAGAGAAGAAAGCTAGAAGAATATGAAACATCATCTTGGATCTCGTATGTACCTTGTTAACTCACTCCTTTATTTCAGATGAGAAATCAGAAGAGTGCCAGTGACTTAGTCAAGATTACAGAACTACTTAATGGCAAAGGATGCTTGCAGGATGGGGTTCTTCCCTCAAAAAAAAGGGAGAGGTGATGAAGTGCAACTCAACCACAAACCCTCAACTGAAGAAACCCTCACCAGTGCTGGGGTCTCTCTGGTTTTTTCAGTTTTGTCCCATAGACAAGTGGCAGAAATCTATCAAGTCAGTGACCAGTATATTTTCTCAGATAGCTTCTTATTTGCTGACGGTGACAAGGAATGCCTCCTTCCTTTTCCTCCTCTCTTCCTTCCCTCTCTCCTTGGCAGCCAAGAGGCAGGACCAAGAACAGTCTGACCTGTGCTGCTCCTAAAGCAGTGAGAAAGGCAATGTGGTGAAGCATGCTCCACTATTTTAATACCATGGGGCTTGAGGATAGTTATCTGTAAAACGGGAATAATATCTCCCCTCACAGGGTTATAGTAGAGAAGATAACGTATGGGAAGCACCTGGCTGTGCAACTCAACCACAAACCCTCAACTGAAGAAACCCTCACCAGTGCTGGGGTCTCTCTGTTTTTTTCAGTTTTGTCCCATAGACAAGTGGCAGAAATCTATCAAGTCAGTGACCAGTGTATTTTCTCAGATAGCTTCTTATTTGCTGACAGCGACAAGGAATGCCTCCTTCCTTTTCCTCCTCTCTTCCTTCCCTCTCTCCTTGGCAGCCAAGAGGCAGGACCAAGAACAGTCTGACCTGTGCTGCTCCTAAAGCAGTGAGACAGGCAATGTGGTGAAGCATGCTCCACTATTTTAATACCATGGGGCTTGAGGATAGTTATCTGTAAAATGGGAATAATATCTCCCCTCACAGGGTTATAGTAGAGAAGATAACGTATGGGAAGCACCTGGCATACAAATTAGGCAGGCAATAAATGTTAATACCCTTCGTTATAGAAATCCCTAACCATAGGAAGAACGACGCCTTTATACTTAGTAGAGTTCTTTCACATATACTAGCACAGTTAATCTTTATAAGATTACCACACTCATAAGTAGTCAAGCTGATACTCAAATGTATGTCCCCTGACTCCAGAACCAATGTCTTTCCTATTGTGCTGCTATGTGAGGGCTTGTGGGGGGGCCACAGTTATATTCTTATATCATCAGGTCCTGTGGGTGGGCATTAGAAGCATGACCTGAACTGGGAGGGATCATGGGAGCAAACAAAGGAAGCAAAAAATACATAAACAAACAAATAAAACTGTACCACCTAGTAGGGTAACCACTAGAGAGGTAAGCTGCACTTGGGGTTCATCAAGAAAGTGTCCACTGTAAAAGGCAATGAGAATAAAAATGAAAACACGTCCTAGGTTCTAGATCTTTATAAGAATGTGATTAGTTTAGGTTGGCTAAAGACAAAGTTACAAAAATAACAGACCTACATAGCATTATCTTAGTCTAAGGTTAGAGAGGTTTCCTAATTGTCAGTAGATTTAATCAAAGTCTAAATTAACCAAAAATTCCAGAATTGCACTGGGAGTTTTAAGATACTCTGCTTCATTTAATACTCACAATACCATTCTGAGATAGATATTCTTGCATTTATTACATGAGAAAATAGACTCCAAAAGATTGAGTGACTTGTTCAAGAAAGTTAGCAGTGCTGAGATTCAAACTATATCCTTTAAAATCTGTATCTGGTGTTCTTCAAGTTAAGTCACACTGTGTTCTCTATAGTCACAGAAAAGAACATTTGTATGTGAAATAGTCCAAACTGTAATCAAAATTATTAACTAAAACTCAAGGGAGAACTAACAAATGTTAGTTTGGTTAAACATGAGTTTACTTACACAAATTGTAAAAATCCCTAATTAGAGACTTCTGAGGTCAGACTGACAGCCAAAAATAATTTGGTGGCTGGCCAATACAGGGATCAAACCCTGGACTTTGGTGTTATCAGCACTACCCTCCAACCTACTGAGATAGCCAGCTCCCTAGACACGAAAAAAAAATTTTTTTAAACTATTCCTGCTCTACTTGAGAAGTCAGACTAAAAGAATATGGGATTCCTACCCCACTATGTTTTGGGGTGGGGGGAGCAGAGAATGTGGCAACTGGCTGGTATGGGGATCCAAACCTGTGACCTTGGTGTTACCAGCACCATGCTCTCCCAAGTGAGCTACCTGCCAGGCCCTTGCCCCACTTTTATACAATTAAATAAATTCTTACATTACTATTTGCCTTTTTTAAATGTAAAATTTTCTAATAAGATGAATTTAAAACTTAACCAAGAATGACAACTTTTCATGCACATATATGATCTTCACTCTCCCTTATAACCTTTCATTCTATTACCTACCCTGGGAAAGTCTTTTCTGAGATGCAAAATATAAGAAACCTCCTAAAGGAGTTGAGATATGTGAACTAATGGCATATGTTAGAAGACAAAGTGCTCTTTATTTGGGGGTAAAAGTGAAGACATGCAGGAGACTCCTAGGAAGAAAGAGCATGGAGAAACAAGTGACCACAGCTATGGATGAAGACAGTCAACAGATGGTGAGGTGGAGTGGGTCAGTCCTCTGACCGGGTGCCCGGAGATAGACTCTGAAAGCCACTCTGCTGGTCTGATGATGGTGGTGGCAGAAAGTGCTGAATGACAAGTCAGGGACCATAACAAGGAAGAACAGAACGATGCTCCCATGCGTTTCAGTAACCACTGCAGCATGGGCTATATTTGACCTGAATGTTACAAAATAGAAAACCAGGTTGGAATTACTACTGATTTTTCCTGATGAGACCAAGGTGGCTAGTGAGACACCCTTTAAATTCAGAGTCATTTCAATCAGTGTTTCTCACAAAGACTAGATCAGGGACTGCATCAAAATCACCTGAAGAACACTTTTTCCATGTAGATTCCTTATCCTCACTCTCAGGGATTTATGAGCCAGTGGGTCTAGAGAACTCAGGAATCTGCATTTCAAATAACCCCAGATAATTCTATGACATTAGAGTTTGAAAACCACTTCTTTGGATTAAAAAAAAAAGGGCAGAGATCAAAATTATGTATGATTATTAAATAGGATTCATATTTGTAAAGATCAGCCAAACACATTAAAAAGGAAGAAGAAAAAAATGAAAGAAAGAAATGAGAAAAAACCCCTTCACTGCCTTATTTTAGGACTGCATAACCGACTGCTTTGTGCTTCAGTCTCCTCCTCCAGAAAATGGAAATAAACAGGTATGGTGCTGACTAAGCCCTTTGCCATCCTGTGTTTCTGTTCACAACATGCTCAGAATTCCTCAGAGGAGGTGCCTGAGAGCACAGGAGAGTTATGAAAGGATGCTTGCCATGACAACAGCAACTGGCTCCTGAATGAGCACCATGTCCCCCTGCCACCACTTGCTGGATGCTTGTGACATTTGACCTTTACCTTTTTCCTCAGGCTGGCCCTTGCAGGGAACAAGAACATTAAAAACAATTAAACACTGTTTGTCAACTAGATTTTTAACTATAAAACAAACAAACAAAAAATCAATCAAAACACTGAAACAACAAAAGAATCCCAACAGCTTTGTGGGAAATATTGTCCTCATAAAACCTCATAAAATCACTGGAATCAAACATTAAGCTTAAAATCCAAAGGAAAAAAATTTGCATTTCACTTTTTCCCCCCAAATGGCTTCCAACCAAGCTTTCAGGATTGACTATTGGATCCTGCATTACAGGAAGGGTGTGTGTTCCTAAAGAACACTATGGAATGCTCAACTATGTAATGAGTAAGGCATCAAGTCTGTAGAATTCTGAGGTAAAGGAGGCTGCAAATGATAATTGACATGTTTCATGGAAAAGATAAATAGAAAAATCACAACATTACTGAATACCCATTACTAAAGTATTTCACTAGAAAAGGGATATCAGAAGGGAGAGGAATTCTGAGAAAGTGATCCAGGAGCACAGAAGGGTGGAGGTGAGGATAGAAAGACATACAGGGAGGCTGCAAAGATAAATTTTGACAACTAGCAGTGCCCTGGTGGTTAGTAAGTGCCAAGTGCCTCAGAAATCATGACATTGCTGTTGTGACATCATGCTCTTGGTGGCCAATATCAGTGTATGCCCATACATGGAAATAAATCACTGTACAAATCGGAAAATTAGCCACATTAAGTAGAGTGCATGTACAGGAATAAGTAAATCTGACTGGATGTAAGGAGCACCCAGCAGAATCTGTTTGCTTATTCAAGTTTTCCTGTGTGTTATTGTCATAAGGTCCTGTTTTACTACTGTTTTAAGTAGTAAACAGAACTTATGAAAGTAGTCACTGTCATAAGGTCCTGTTTTACTACTAACAGACATGTGGAAGGCTGAGCTGAATGTCATCTGATGTCATTCCCAATGCTAAGGTTGTTATTTTTCTTGTTTCTATGTAACGATGCTATTGGACTACTGGTTGCTACACAAGTTACTTTACAGAAGGAAGGGAGACACTTGATTCACACGACCAGGCACACCGAAGGGAGCATGTGAACTTTCAGCAAAAGAGGAAGCTTTGTATCAGACATGAAGAAGTAAAGTTTATTTTTCAATTTAGTTTGTTTATTTAAGAAGGAAAGAGACAGCAGCTGCTCTCTATTCCAAACTGCTCAAGAAATGACTTCTCTTTCTTTCTTTCTTTCTTTACAAACGAACAAAGTTGGCTATTGCAGTTTCCAGAGGGACCGATTTAGTTTGTTTATTTAAGAAGGAAAGAGACAGCAGCTGCTCTCTATTCCAAACTGCTCAAGAAATGACTTCTCTTTCTTTCTTTCTTTCTTTTCCTTCCTTCCTTCCTTCCTTCCTTCCTTCCTTCCTTCCTTCTGGAAAAGCACCAAGTCACTAATAACTACATTTCATCCACAGCTAGTTTAACCTTTGAAACCTGCCAATAACAGAAGAGACCAAGAGAGAAGGTCAACGCAGCCTTGCTCACCTAGCATTTTCTCTCTGTTTAGATGAACAATTTATTAAGGAAATTATCTTAAGAAATGCAAAACACATTATAGAGACTATACTCAAGGTCTTCATAAGATTTGTTTAAATATCCAACAGCTGAGAAACTCTCAAGTCTTTAGATTATTTTCCCATTTAATCATTGTGTATAAGAAGCAGGGCGGGTTCAGATCCCTGTACCAGCCAGCCACCCAAAAAATAAATAAATAAATAAAATAAAATAAAATAAAAAAGCAGAATGATAGAGCTCTTACATTTAAACCAAAATAACCAAAGAAAAACATCTTTTGTCCTTGATTCATCTATTTTTTCACATTATTTTGGACTGACAAACCATTTGTTTCCATAATAAAGACCTTTTCTGGTATATGTCCAAAAACACACATGATCTTTTTCACAAATTGTTGAAACATTCCTCTCATTGCTGGAGGTATGATATGCTACTAATAAGTAATATAATATACACCACAAAACAATCATTGATATTTTGATCATGTATTCATTATCAAAAAGGCCAGGCTACAGGCTACAAAATATTAAATGACATTCCCCTGTTATACATTTATGCATCCACTTAAAAATTGCTCACCTCCTCTTCCTTTCCCATAATAAGCCCTTGTCCTGCTTAATAAAGAGAAAGAGAGAGCACCATCACTAAGATTAATGGAGTATCAGTAAAGTATTTTAGGTAAAAATCGACTTCTACGTACTGCTCGAACAACTCAGCAAGGGTTTAGAAAGGAGAAAACCCAAAGTTCTTTTCTGTTGAATGCATGCAGCTGGTGGGTGACATATTGATTGTTCTCCTTTAATGGCAGGATCAGAAAGACAGAAACATCTTCTATAAATGGCTATATTTCTTAAGAATTAGTAAATTTTTTCTTCAAATGTTCTGTGTCATCAAGATCAATTACCTTTAGTTTTAATTAAAGCCCTCTCAAAGTTTAATTCATCCTGCTAAGTGAGCATAATAAGATGATTTTTCTTCCAGCAAGACGAAGTGCAACAGAATCATCAGTTTCCTCTTTATAAAGGAAGGAGAAAAGGGATTACATTTACCTTTTGGACTTTCATTTTTCTGCAGTTATTTCTTAAATACATTATATGTTTCATGAAAATCGCCACTTATCATCTTCAAAAACTCAAACCGGAAATAGAACTTGTAATATACTAAAGTTTCAATCCTGCTAGAAACTCAAGAATTCTAAATTTGGAACTTAATATCTATTCATATAAGTATCACTATCAAGTGTGAATTAAAATAAGACTCACGTACTCCCTTGGTCTTGGCTACAAACTCACAAAAATCTGAACCTGAGCCTACAATTACTACAGTTACTGCGAAACTTACTAATATCAGCTAACACTTAATGCTCATTTTAATATTTTTTCCCATGCAATCTAATAGTTAGTCTTTATTTAAAACCAAGGGGTAGCTACCACTTTACAGTAGCAGTGTTGGGGCCTCAGAAAAGGCAGAGCAGAAGTGTCTAGAGTGGTACAGTCACTGCAGATCTATTCTTGAGACTCCAATGTAAAAGTGTGCCAATGGGGAGTCCATATTTACAGAATACATTATATACATAGTGTTAATATTTAATACAATTAATGAATGAACCCAGTTATATGTGCGTGTGTGCGTGCACAGTAATGCCTCCTTCCAGACACTGGACTTCCGGGAAAATTCAACTACCTAGCTTAGAACCAGTCAAGTACATGGAAATCTCTTGAATTTTTACAGCGGAGTACTGAAAGAAATGGAACTGATTTGTATTGTAGGTACAGGCTCACCCTCAGGGATAAACAAAAATAGCAGTTTACCAGCAACCTGAGACACAGATTCCAGGGAGAAGTGATAACTCACCTGAAGGGAAGAGACTCCGTTTTTACAAAAAGTCACAGAAAATAAAAATATGGCTGCTCAGGCCACTTAGTGTAGAGGCAAATAACTCTACACTAAATACTTCAACAGTCCCTGAGGACATCACTGTATTTCAGTGCAGCACAATAGCGGATCTTCATATTTACGACCCTGACTCAGTTAGTGTGCATTATTTATTTACTTATTTTATTTTATTTTTTTTGTGTGTGTGTGTGCATTATTTAAAAGGCAGAGTATTAACTAATGTTATTTTAGAAAAAATTTTCACCAAAATAATTATTCTTTTTTAAGTTTTGAGGTTTCACTTATCTGGAAAATAAAGTTATTTGAGACAACTTTACTGTTCTTATGTTTCATGCAATATATTTTGTCTCTAACTTTCAAAATTTTTTCTGAATATTGATTCATTTTGCTTAGAGTGGTTGCAAGGAATGTAAATATTTTTAATATTATCACTATTTACCACTAGATTAAATCATACTATTAACAGTTGAATTTTTTAAAGGATACTTTTTCAGATCACAGAATTATTTGCCTTGTTAAAATTGTGTTTACTGATCTGTTATACAAGTTTTTGGTTGTACTGTGGTTCTCTTCTGCCATATCATTCAAAGAAGATACCATTCCTAGCATGTAAAATTTATCACCTATACTATTACATTATTTTAAAAGCTGATGTTCAGACTCGGGTATTAAGGACTTTGAAGAGATCTGCTCGAGGAACAGGGGAAGCAGTGGCTTGAAACAAAAATTCCCAGTTTATTAATTGCTTGTTGAACATCACAATGTCATGGATGTAATCCAAAGGTCTTGGAGGATTCTCAGAAGACAACAGAATAAGAAGATTTCAGAATAGCTGAAATCTTTAACTCTCTTTCTTTGAAAATCTTCTGTCACAAGTCAGAAGGATAATGTCTCTTTTCACCCAATGAGAAAGCTGTTCTCACACGAGCATAATTAATCTTCTGACACCATGACAAAGAAATTCCTTAAAAGGATTTCTCCGATTTCCTCTCAAGACAGAAGATTGTCTTTATCCATCATCTGTTCTTCCTGATCCCTTCTTTTTGAATATCCACATCAGCAGAATTGTCCATCAGAGGAGACAGCAGGAGGGAAATCTCTGCATGATTGATAGGGCCCCAGCACTCTGCAGGCCTATTTAAGTGCAAGCGTCTATTGTTGCAAACTTACTTTACAGCAGTTAAACAAATATAATAGTCACCAATTCAACCATTGTGCAGCTCAGACTTGACTAAAACTAGTAAGTGAAGTTTGCTAATGACAAGGCACTGATTTTGAAGCCAGATAAAATCTCTGCAGATAAATTAGCCTGATGACTACTTACAAAAAAGATAATTCTCAAACCTATGGAACAGTATGTGTGTATTAGAAAGTGTTATAAACTATATGTAGATGGACATTGACACTAAAAAGCAAGAAAAGTCTACTAATACCTGTACAATATTGTGATTTTCAGTTTATCTTAACAGTCACTCAATACTTCTCATCTATATTGTGGCTATGGGGGTTGAGGGGACTAAATATATTACCATCCCAAAAAATCAGGTGTGTCAAAGAAGAAAGTGCTATTGACACTCCCTTCAAAATTTTTTTTCAAAGAAAGACTTAGGTATGTCTGTGTTTTCTTATGCACACCTGTGAAAGAAAACTGAAGGCCATTTGAGACTCCCAGTAAGTACCTGCTACTTCCTTGAGTGGGACTAATGAATCAGAGCAATGTAGGTCAGTTTCAAGTGGAGGAGCAAGGCACACTGGGCAAAGGTCCAGTCCACAGAAAATGCAAACCTGGCTCCACATTCAAAGCAATCTATACAAAATGGAAACAGATGTAGAGATTTCACTAAGCTGTGCTAAGAGCACACCCAATATCAATAGCAGAGGTTCCAGCATACTCTGTGTTCTTTATAGATGCTGCCAAGAAAGGCCACTTGAGCCCAGACACTAGGATGCACTGATACTGTGCGCTGTGTTTGCACCACAGTGACCTTGACTGCTCATTCTGGACACACCCCGTGAAGATATTTGTTTATTCTTCCAATTCTCAATTAGTGAGGCCAGCCCTCATAGGCCAGGGCCCCAGCTCACTGGTGCTCCCCTTGGAATGGTTAGGACACTGCCACTGCCTGACTCACCATGGAGCTTCTCCGGCTGACCTGCCTCCTTCGGGTAAGGGGAGCAACTGCTGGCTGGCCCACAGCCAGGACCCATGTATTCTGCAATGAGTGGCTTTGTTTTGTTTTTTCTTAAATTACAGAGTTAAATTCAGGATTGATCACCCCTTTGAAAACCCTAGGGAAAAAGACATATCCAAGTAAAGACCTAGGAAAATCTTTGTGGATAAAAAGGGATGCTAAGCAATTTGAATGTAGACTCCACCCCAGAGTTTGAATACAGAGAAGCTAGAAACCAACAGACAGCTCTGCAATGAGTGGCTTTGTTTTGTTTTTTCTTAAATTACAGAGTTAAATTCAGGATTGATCACCCCTTTGAAAACCCTAGGGAAAAAAGACATATCCAAGTAAAGACCTAGGAAAATCTTTGTGGATAAAAAGGGATGCTAAACAATTTGAATGTAGACTCCACCCCAGAGTTTGAATACAGAGAAGCTAGAAACCAACAGACAGTGAGCTGGTAGTGAGAGTAACACAGGAGAGGCGGCTAGATGGGAAATCCAGGCATATGGCCCAGAAGGGACTCTAGACTGCTGCCTCCCACCACCTGCGGAGGACCAGAAACTTCTCAAGATCTCACATCACCAACAGCTCCACAGTGTTGATTAACAGTTCTTTTGTGAATGGCTTGTCTTCCCAACAGGATTGTGAGGATTGTTTTTGTTTTTGTTTTGGGGGACGGGGTAAGAACCAATCCTCATCATTTGTGTTTGCCTATTATGCCTTGCAGAGCATCTTGCCAAGTGGGAAATCAATAAATGCTTACTGGTTAGAATGGAACCAGAGCAACAGGCTATTAATGCTGCCCAAGATCAGGTATGTAAGACCCTGAAAGGGGGCAGGGCTTCCTGGTCACTCTGGGTGGAAAAGCAATAAGCCCTGGAGATGAAGTCCAAGCTTAAAAGAAATACCCTCTTGTCTACAACGATGCTTGGAGTTAAATCTTAGATAAGAAAAACCCATCAGTACTCACAGAAAACTCAGGAAAAAGCAAACATTTCATTCTTTTGCCCTTCAGAGAGATATTTTTGTAAGACAAGGGTCAGTTGTAATGTGGTCCATTACAATATTTCAAGACTAATTGTGCTTATAGCACTGACTTTGGATTAAGACATATGTTGGTTGGATCCCACCTCCCCGCTTCCCAAGGGTGAGCACAATTCAGTTTCTCTTTGCCTCAGTTAAATCATCTGTAAAGTAGGTATAATAATGGTGCACTTCACAGGGGGATTGTGAGGATTAAATATAAATCCTGGCATTTGGGAAAGGCCCAGTACATAACGAATGATTATTCATTCTCTGCTGCCCCTTTTTGTCCCTCATTCATATAATTCTCTAAGTAGGCACATCTACTCTATTTCTGGGAATTTATCATGAGACACACATATACACGCACACGCACACACACAGATGCAGCAGCTTTTGGTGCTGAGAAAGGAGGAGGCCCAACAGATGGAACTAAATGGACCCTTCTGAACGATGGAAAGAAAAGAATGAGGAAATTAGACAGACCAACCACAGAAGAACAGGGCAAGCCAGGTGACAGGAGGGCTGGAAGAGACAATTTCTCAGGGCCGTCTCTGAACTACTGCAGACTGTGTGTGCCTCATCCAGCCTCATCCAGCTCAGCTTCCCCGCCCACTTCCCTGGTTGTCTTGGCACTGTTTTCAGGCTGGGGTCTTACTGGGACACAAAAAGCATATTTTGTGCTTGCTTTTACTCCACTTGATTCAATGAGTATTCTGTTCCAATAGATGCCAAGCACTGGGACGGATGCTGAGGATACATATGTGAATAAGACTCTATCACGCAGAAGTTCACAGCTCAGACAATTCCATCCAGCATAACCAGGGCTCTCACAGGGGAACACANTGTGCTAAGAGCACACCCAATATCAATAGCAGAGGTTCCAGCATACTCTGTGTTCTTTATAGATGCTGCCAAGAAAGGCCACTTGAGCCCAGACACTAGGATGCACTGATACTGTGCGCTGTGTTTGCACCACAGTGACCTTGACTGCTCATTCTGGACACACCCCGTGAAGATATTTGTTTATTCTTCTAATTCTCAAATAGTGAGGCCAGCCCTCATAGGCCAGGGCCCCAGCTCACTGGTGCTCCCCTTGGAATGGTTAGGACACTGCCACTGCCTGACTCACCATGGAGCTTCTCCGGCTGACCTGCCTCCTTCGGGTAAGGGGAGCAACTGCTGGCTGGCCCACAGCCAGGACCCATGTACTCTGCAATGAGTGGCTTTGTTTTGTTTTTTCTTAAATTACAGAGTTAAATTCAGGATTGATCACCCCTTTGAAAACCCTAGGGAAAAAAGACATATCCAAGTAAAGACCTAGGAAAATCTTTGTGGATAAAAAGGGATGCTAAACAATTTGAATGTAGACTCCACCCCAGAGTTTGAATACAGAGAAGCTAGAAACCAACAGACAGTGAGCTGGTAGTGAGAGTAACACAGGAGAGGCGGCTAGATGGGAAATCCAGGCATATGGCCCAGAAGGGACTCTAGACTGCTGCCTCCCACCACCTGTGGAGGACCAGAAACTTCTCAAGATCTCACATCACCAACAGCTCCACAGTGTTGATTAACAGTTCTTTTGTGAATGGCTTGTCTTCCCAACAGGATTGTGAGGATTGTTTTTGTTTTTGTTTTGGGGGACAGGGTAAGAACCAATCCTCATCATTTGTGTTTGCCTATTATGCCTTGCAGAGCATCTTGCCAAGTGGGAAATCAATAAATGCTTACTGGTTAGAATGGAACCAGAGCAACAGGCTATTAATGCTGCCCAAGATCAGGTATGTAAGACCCTGAAAGGGGGCAGGGCTTCCTGGTCACTCTGGGTGGAAAAGCAATAAGCCCTGGAGATGAAGTCCAAGCTTAAAAGAAATACCCTCTTGTCTACAACGATGCTTGGAGTTAAATCTTAGATAAGAAAAACCCATCAGTACTCACAGAAAACTCAGGAAAAAGCAAACATTTCATTCTTTTGCCCTTCAGAGAGATATTTTTGTAAGACAAGGGTCAGTTGTAATGTGGTCCATTACAATATTTCAAGACTAATTGTGCTTATAGCACTGACTTTGGATTAAGACATATGTTGGTTGGATCCCACCTCCCCGCTTCCCAAGGGTGAGCACAATTCAGTTTCTCTTTGCCTCAGTTAAATCATCTGTAAAGTAGGTATAATAATGGTGCACTTCACAGGGGGATTGTGAGGATTAAATATAAATCCTGGCATTTGGGAAAGGCCCAGTACATAACGAATGATTATTCATTCTCTGCTGCCCCTTTTTGTCCCTCATTCATATAATTCTCTAAGTAGGCACATCTACTCTATTTCTGGGAATTTATCATGAGACACACATATACACGCACACGCACACACACAGATGCAGCAGCTTTTGGTGCTGAGAAAGGAGGAGGCCCAACAGATGGAACTAAATGGACCCTTCTGAACGATGGAAAGAAAAGAATGAGGAAATTAGACAGACCAACCACAGAAGAACAGGGCAAGCCAGGTGACAGGAGGGCTGGAAGAGACAATTTCTCAGGGCCGTCTCTGAACTACTGCAGACTGTGTGTGCCTCATCCAGCCTCATCCAGCTCAGCTTCCCCGCCCACTTCCCTGGTTGTCTTGGCACTGTTTTCAGGCTGGGGTCTTACTGGGACACAAAAAGCATATTTTGTGCTTGCTTTTACTCCACTTGATTCAATGAGTATTCTGTTCCAATAGATGCCAAGCACTGGGACGGATGCTGAGGATACATATGTGAATAAGACTCTATCACGCAGAAGTTCACAGCTCAGACAATTCCATCCAGCATAACCAGGGCTCTCACAGGGGAACACACATAGTGCTCAAGAAGCCTGGGAGTGAGGATGGGCGTGGCACTGAGTCAGGACTTCAAAGATGAGCAGGAGTTCACATGAAATCCCAGGAAAGAGAAGGGGTGAAGATATTCCACAGAGGGGTGGAAGTAGGTGTCACATTGTGTGTGTGTCTGAAAAGTTAGGCTAGAGCGGAGCTCAGTTAAGAAAGGCAATTGGACTTTTTTTTTAACAGATAAAGGGGAGTCCCTGAAGATTGTACACCAAAGAGTGACACAATCAAATTTGTTTCTCCAAAAGATAGTTTGTGGGATCAAATAGAAGACACTGGAGTGGGAACAAGAAGAAAAACAGTCAGAAAGTAGAGAGCTTAGTAAGGAGATGAATAAAATGGTCTAGGCAAGAGATAATGAGAGACTCACAAGGACAGTAGAGATGAGATGTCTTTTGCTTGAGACTTATGTGGGATGCCAAATGACAGGTTTTAGTGACCCACCAGACATGAGATGTGAGGAGGAGAGGGGAAGTCTAGGACAACTGGGAAGTTTCTAGTTTGAGCACGTCAGTAAATGTCATGCCATTAATTTGGGTGGGGTAGAGAGTAAAGGAAGTGTTGCCCTGGGTGTCTGTGTGTGTGCATTTGTAGAATCACGTGCCTGAGGGCCTCTTGTTTACCCGGTGTCACTGACACCTGGACTCCCCAGGAGGGAATTTAAGAATAGATTAAAACCCTAGGAAAGAAACATTTTTCAATTTGTTTATTTATTTATTTATTTATTTATTTTTATTTTTTTGTCTTTTTCCGTGTCCGGCAACGGATCACAACCCTCAGTGTCGCCCCTGTACCGGACCAG
>NW_007729325.1:133926-136129 GCF_000696425.1 Galeopterus variegatus
GGCGGGAGCGCCGCCGCGCTTCCCAAGCGGCGCACTAGCGCAGTGCGCCACTGGGCCGGCCCTTCAATTTGTTTTTAATAAGCTATTCTTTTACTTCTATTTCTTTTTCCAAGGAATGTTGTGACACCCACTATTAATTCTAATTTTTATCAGTTGCCCCAGAAATTCAAAGTTTGATGGTTTATTTTATACACCGAATGGATCAATGGATTTTGTGGCTAGACCAGTCTTTAGGATGAGACAGCTAGGTGAAAAAAGGAAAAAAAAAAAAAAAAGAAAAAGAAGAGCAGACATCTGCCAAAAGGCGACGTCTGCCAAATGGGAAATGAGAGCAAGTTTAGAGAAAGAAGAAGGAACAACAGGCGGCTTCTTACTTCTACTTTACTGCTCATGAAACTTCCATATGGGAAGAAGATGAGTTTACTATAGAGGTCCAGGTCAGAGAGAATTTTTGAAAGGTAGTAGCAGTTTTATATATTCTCATGCTATTGTTTTACGTGTATCTATTACATCAGATTGAAAGACGATTTGTACTGACAATTAACTAGTGTTACAAATGTAAACAAAATGAATATGACATTTTAATGAAAAGAAACTTGGTTTATTCACTAAACTACATGGCTACCCAGCACATTTACTTTTATAAGAAGAATATATAAATACTGCTAAGAGGAGGGGAGGATTGTGGACAAGACGGTTGGTGCGTGAGCAGCCTGACGTCTTGGACCATGAAGCGTCTTTGGAAATATGGTGGAGCAAACGACAGGAAGAGCCTGGTTCGTCACAACACAAGTCACCATCTCAGGCCTAGGCTGGCTCCCTGGAGACTTCTTAAAAGTGAGAGAGAAACAAATTCTAAAAGCCACTATTTCTTAGCTCTTTGTTACTCATTGCCAAACCAAATCCTAACAAAAACAACTCCTTTTAACAATTTTCTTATATTATCTTCGTGTTTTTGTTTAGTTTTTGTGTACGTGTATATAATTTCTCTCACCAAAAAGTAGGTATCATATTGTCCACACTTTTATCAATTTATGGTATTTTCTTATACTAAAAAACTATGACACAATCTTTGAAGATGTTCTTTGAATTCTACCATTCTTAGAATGTGTCATCGTTTACATAACCAAGTCCCTACATGAGGACATTTAGTAAGTAGTTTTACTTATCAATGACTTCTCCAATTTATCATAATTTACTATCTGACATCAGGGACATAATTATGTAGCTGTACCCCCACAACAAAGAAGCATGAGAGCAATAAATATTCTCTGACATGGAGTGTTGATCAGTGTGGACATTATTTCATTCGGTTCAATTTCTGTTAGATTTGAGCACAGAAAAGAGGTCAAGAAGGAATCTAGCAGATATTTGGTTATTTGTCCACCAAAGATGGAGAACAGTAGGTAATGCTGCCAATCTGTATAAACTTATTATACCTGGTACTTTACCAAAAAGCTTCAGACTAGAAGGTTCTCTCCCACCATAATACTATTTTTATAAGCACTATGGCAACTTCCCAAGCCTAATTGGGCAGAAAACCGCAGGAAGGATTTCTCTACTGAAGAGACTTTGGTGTCATTAAGAAGGTCAAAACTATATAAGTATTTCTAAATGACACAAAATAAGGAAAATATCAATAAAACAAACTCTTACCAGTAATTTTTTTTTTCTTTTTGTCTTTTTTACTGACCGGTAACGGGATCACAGCCCTCGGTGTTGCGCCCGCACCGGGGACCGGCAACGGTATCGCAACCCTCAGTGTTACACCCGCACCGCGCTCAGCCAGTGAGCGGGAACTGGTCTCCACATGGGATCCAAACCCTCAGCGGGAGCCGAACCAGGCCGGCCCCTTATCAGTAATTTTATTTAAAACCTTTCTTAAATTCCAGTTAGTGTCCTGAGAGCAATTAAAAGTCAGTCCTGTGTATTAAGTTATCAGAATTTAACCATTATATAACTGCTATTGAGGACTGTGACCCTAGGACCCAGGAGGAGTCCTCATATGCAGCAATTAATTTATGCCAAATATGGTCTCCTTCTAGAGCAGAAAAGTAGAGTAATTCCTCTTAGAAACATTTTCTATAATAGGAATTTAAAAATTGTTTTCTAGTTGACTTTTAGAGAGACAAAAACTGCCAATTACCTAGAATTTCCAGTTATCTGTTATCTCATCATATGAATAATGCTTTCCATATTTAAT
>NW_007729325.1:137073-138843 GCF_000696425.1 Galeopterus variegatus
TTACCTAGAATTTCCAGTTATCTGTTATCTCATCATATGAATAATGCTTTCCATATTTAATCAAGATTTATTTTCCCCCAAGAGCCAAATGATACCATAGAAACAGAGATACATCCACACTCAACCTCCCACAAGCTAAGCTATTGGAATGCATTCTTATTCAGAATGATAGAATAATATGGTGCTTCTTCAGTTAGGTTCAGTAAATGTGAATTGGACACGTATGTACTAAGCGTGTAGTCATTTCATTAAAAATTATTAGTTAAGAAGCATAAGTAAGTGCATGCCCAAATTTTCCAACAATTCAAATACAGTAACAACTTCTCTGTCTAGGGGTCATTGACCCAGAATTCTCAACTACTTGAAACAGTGTCTAAAAGTAAGCAAATGAATAAATAAGCAGAACACAAAGTTTGTTTGAATGAAGCAGAAAGTTCACATTCTAGAAGTATTTGCACTTCATTCAAGGGGAGCCATCAGGTGCTACCCCAAACTTGTTACTTCTCATTTTAGACACAGTGTGAAGAAGTTCGCTTATATGATCCCTAGTTTGCAGCAGATGAAAAAGAGTGGGATTCTAGGGGCAAGGACAATGACAGTAAAAAAAAAAAAAAAACTTGAAGGTTTTAATCTGACACTGACCGTGAAGGCAGAAAAATAACCTTAAAAAACAGAAAGAACTTAAAATACTACACAACAATTTGGAGCCATTCATTTTAGAAATACATGATTCTAGTCTACAGGTTGACGCAAAACTGAGATGCTGAAAATACCTAAGTAATCAAGACAAAGGTACGCTTACTAAGCAATTAATAATCTATAATAGCATTTTGAAACATTTCTATAAAATTATTGCTTTTCAAGATCTGAGCATTTAAGAGAATAAATTCTAAAGATTCTGTACAACTTGAAAACTCTATACATTCATGATTCTCTGAAAAAATCAGGAACACTTTATTCTCCAATAATGTGAGCTATATATATTTCTCTTAAAGACATTTTTAGTTTTTTATTTTTTATTGAAACGGTTGTACATATCTGTGGGGTACAGAGTTGAATATCAACACTTATGTGCAATATGTGATGCTCAAATCAGGATAATTAGTACATTCTACGTTGTACAATGTAATCGTTTTTCATGGCTCTTTACCAATTTCTCCCTCTAAAGTTATGATAAATTTTGAGACAACTGACGACATTTTTTGGGGGGGGGATTAAATGTTTTTAATTCTATAGTTTTGCTAGCTCATTAATGTTGGCTTTTACTTTTTTTTTTTTTTTTTTTAAGATGATCAGTAAGGGGATCTTAACCCTTGACTTGGTACTGTCAGAACCACACTCTCCCAAGTGAGCTAACTGGCCATCGCACCGCACTCTCCCTAGTGAGCTAACTGGCCATCCCTATACAGGGATCTGAACCCATCCGTGGCCTTGATGTTATCAGCATCACACTCTCCCAAGTGAGCCACGGGCCAGCCCAGCTTTTACATTTTTAAATTAATATTTCAGTAGGCAGTATACACATATGGCATCAAATATATATATACACATATACATACACACACACACACACACACACACACATGCTCCACAAAAAGGGTGACTTTTTCCTACTCAGTACCTCTCCCTAGGGACAACTATAACCATGTTCAGCATACCTTCATCCACAGAATGTTATCGTGAATTTTAGAACTTTATTTAATTGGAAGAAAACAGTTGCTCAGAGCAGTTTTAATTTGTATTCCACTTATTTGGGGAGGTGTTAAGCAT
>NW_007729325.1:139666-140941 GCF_000696425.1 Galeopterus variegatus
CCCTCGGCGGGAGCGCCGCTGCACTCCCAAACGGCGCACTGTAGCAGTGCGCCACCGGGCCAGCCCTATGCTTAAATATTTAATTAATTTGTTATTTATCTTGGTATGAGATATGGAACGTGAATCTAATTTTATTTTTTCCCCAATTGCATCCAATCAACTTAAGTTCATTTACTGAATAACACATCTTTCTCTTTCTGATCTGAAAGGTCTTCTTTATTGTATCCTAAATTTCAGTATGTATTTGAGTCTGTGATAATGAGTTCAATATTATATTTATCACAACTTTAGCTATGTTTGAATATCTGATAGGGATTGTCCTCCACACCACTACTGTTCTTATTCAGTTTTTCTTGAATTTCTTACTTAATTTTACATAAGAATTTTAGAATCAGCTTTTCTGGCTCTTTTTAGTTTTACTGAAATCTCATTAAATTTATATATTAATTTAGGAAAAATTTATCTTTTTTACCATTTAGGAGCTTCTTATCCAAGAACATGGATTAGACTTCCTTTGTGGTCCTAAGTAGCATTTTAACATTTTCTTCACCTATATCAGGGCTTCTCAACCTCAGCACTACTGACATTGGACAATAAAAAAAAAAANTTCACCTATATCAGGGCTTCTCAACCTCAGCACTACTGACATTGGACAATAAAAAAAAAAAAATGTCTCTAGGTATTGCCAGATATCCTCTGGGGGCGAAATCATCCCCAGTTGAGAACCACTGATCTAGATCAAACATACTTCTGTTAAGTTTAATACCAGGTGCTTTGTTATATTGATTTTTCCCTTTTCGTCCTAATCTAAATGGGATCTTTTCCTCTAGTATGTCTTTTAGTTAGGTATTTGTGTATATAAACACTACTTATTTTCACATTTAAATTATATGTCCAGCCACCTTCTGAATTCTCTTAATGTTTATAATAGCTTTTTAGTTAATTCTCATGAGTTTAAGAGGTATTCACATCCTCTGCGAATAATAATTTCACCTCCCCTCCTTTTTTGTTTTTTTAAATTTGTATCTGTTTCTCTCTTCGAACTTTATTCTCTAGTAGTCTACAACAATGACAAATCAAGTTGGTAATACTGAACATCCTTACATCCAATGCTTCTAGAACTTTCCCATTAAGCAGATTCTCATCTGGAATTAGACACATAGTGTATCATGAGAAGGAAACATCTATCTCTTGTTATTTTTTAGGAGTTTTTAACCAAGGGCAGATGTTGAATCTATAAAGTACCTTTTTAATATCCATGGAAATAATCACATG
>NW_007729325.1:146109-148131 GCF_000696425.1 Galeopterus variegatus
ATTAATGTCTAATTAAAGTGTACATTTACAATAACAACGGGCAAATACATGCTTAGGAACAAGTATAAATAACTCCTAGAAGGATAAATGCATTGGGGTACTAGCTGGTAGCCTAACAGCCATGATCACTCAGCATTCAGTGCATTCATGCATTCAGCATTCATTCATTCATCATTCAGTGCAGTCAGGGGACATCTGGTGAACACATTTTACACACATAATGGGAAGCCGTGACTACTCCTACAGAGTTAAGAGAGCTGTCACACAAATTTTTATTGGACAATATCTCTGACATTGCTATATTTACTTATCACTTCTTCACAAAGGCAGAGAACAGAATACGCATGAAAAATAGCTAAGTTTCATATCCATTAGATCTGAGTTTTCAAAATCTTAGGTATTGGAAGGTAAAGACCAAATATGTTTGGATTTTAACCGAGAGATGTAGGCCCTGTTGTCAAGGTCACACTAGTTCTTTAGAAGAATGTAGACCAATTTCTGAGAGGCACATAATTAAAAGAATTTATAAAGGATAAGGTAGATCCTTTAAGGTTAGTATGCTGTCTATATCTACCTGAAGGAAAAAATAAGAACAAAAATACCTTTAAGACACCCAATGGACCATGGGGTGGTCCTCTGAATTTCAGGACTAGTCCACTGTCACTTGCTGTTTTTATCCTTCACTTCCTTCTTTTGCTGTGGCCTGATCAAACAGATTCTCTAGTCCTTTGTTGAATACTTGCTACATACAAAGTTCGGAAATTGCTATTTTCACAGTATCATCTCATTTAACCCTTACACGAATCTGGGGGATACGATTAATCCCCATTTTCTTTTCTTTTTTTCCTTTTTGTCTTTTTTTTCGTGTCCGGCAACGGATCGCAACCCTCAGTGTCGTGCTCGTACCGGACCAGGACTGGCAATGGGATTGCAACCCTCGGCGCTGCGCCCGCACCTCGCTCAGCCAGTGAGTGGGAACNTGGATTACTTTATTCACGCTGCCATTTGTTTTCTAATTTATTTATTCCTGTTTTCACCTTTATTAATTACTTTATTATGCTTTCCTTGGATTTATTTTGCTATTGTTATTCTAACTTCATCAGTTGGTTGCTCGATTCACTTATTTTCATTCTATTTTGTTTACTAATACATGCATTGAGACCATGAATATTTCTCTAAATGCTGCTTTAACCATTTTGAAGGCTGTATTGTATAGTGGTTAAAGACCCAAGCACTGGAGCTAGACTACCTGGATATAAATCCTATTTACTTCACTTACTATTTGTGAGATTAGGAAGCAAATCACTACGTCTTACTGTGGCTCAATTTTCTCATCTATAAAATGAGGATCATGAGAATCAAATGGGTCAGTCTTTAGAACTATACCTGACACACTGCAGGATCTTAAAAAATAGTTCTCAATAAATTAATTACACGGTAGATATATTTAATCTCAATTTTTTTATGTTCATTATTATTATTATTACTACATTAGGCAAGTAACCACCTGTTAATCTCAATTTTAAATCATATTTTACATTACACTTTTTTTGTTGCTTTCCTTAAAAAAAAACAAAAACAAAAACTTTTATCATGTAAGCTGTATTTTCTTTCTGTACATGTATATGTTTCTTCTGATAATCTTGAAGAAGTTTTGCTTGTTTGGTAATTTATAACTTTATAGATTACATTTATTTATTTACGTATTTATTTTTAAGGAATCCAAAGAAATTTATATTTTGAACAAATCTGATTTTTTGATTAATGCTAGTTTGTACAATTTATATATTATAAAAATATTTAATATAGATTACATTTAATCTTGTTTTTTTATATACAGTATCTACTGACTCTATCTGGTAAGTAAAAACAAATTTAGTGTATTTCTACTCCTTTCTTTCTTCCCACTCTTCACTCTTTCACCTGATTTTAGTCAATTATAATATTTTTCTGAGTTTTACCTTCATAGTTTTAATTACACATAATTCTACTCTTGATTTATCAGCTTTAAATTATATTTTT
>NW_007729325.1:149183-151376 GCF_000696425.1 Galeopterus variegatus
TTCCATCTTCTTTAGGGAGAGTAGTTATGCAAGTATCAGATTTCTTCTGTCTGTTTTCCATGTGTATTATTTTCCTCTAAATCTTTTAAACTCTTCATTGTCATTTCATTTTGCTTTCTCTTTTCAGTCCTTCTTCCTATCCTTTCCTGTGCTTTAAGATTTTTTCTCTTCTTTTGCACTGCTCCTAAAAAGGCCTTTGATGCTGAAATAGTTTTATTTTCCTCTTTTGCTTCTTTTCTGAGCTTTATTGTATTTCATCCTTTTCTTGACTTGCCATATATTCCTGGAGCTCTTGTGTCTTTGCTTTAAGCTCTTGTTTTTTAGCAGTTATGACAATATTTTATATATATTTTTAACATATGGCTTACTTGGTGACAATTTCTATATGTTCTTCTGAGACAACATTTTTTTCTTGTTATTATTCTTCATCCACCATTTTTTTCTCATTCTGTCTAGTGGTAACTTTGTGCATATTCTGTGCAGTTTCCTTTATGATTATTATTCATTTTTGAATGAAGTAAGTTCTTCTAGGACCAGCCAATTACAGCAGATTCACATAGGAAAGGGACTAGGACTATATTTTGAACTAGCAGGAATTCTCTCTTTAACACAAGGTTGTGTGTGTGAGTTATTTTATATTCAACTTCTTGATTACAAGAGAGCAGTAGTTAAAGGTTTGTTTGAAATTCTGAGTCTCTTTCCTTTCCTCTGCCTCACTCACAGACTGCTTGATACGAATGCTATTTCTTTGGGCATTGCTTATTCAGCCCCAACTACCTTGCTTCTTCTTTAGGCCAAACCAGCTCCAGGGAAGTTCTTACATCAGCTTGCACACCCATTCTCACTGTTCCAAAGAAAGGATTACTGGTTTTGCCCCTAAACATGTTCCACTTACATGGCTAACTGTTCTGCCAGCTTTGTCTCAGCTCTGCAGCACAGGGCCTTCCTCACTAAGCATCTACCTTTGCCCTAGTTTTACCTTCACTGCATTTGGCAGTGTCTGCTCACGCATAACCAGTTCAGGGTTTCAGATGTCTTCCAGATTTGTCAGAGTTGGAGTTTTTATGTTTCTCTTTTTCCTAGTCATCTTTATGGGATTTCCAAGAAAAGTGGGGGAAAACTACTAACTTATCTCAGTAACTAAAACTGGAAATCCTACCCAATTAATTACCCTATCTCTAAAACTATCTAAAATAGTCCAACTTTTGTTTATTAATTCTGAAGGTACACTATAAAAGTATAGGGCCTTCAGGCATAATTTCCTAACATCATTTACCAACATACTTTAAATATAAAGGGACAGTAAATAATAGGAGAATTTCTCTTAATTTGGCATGATCAGGATCTACGATTGAGTGGATGTGCAGGATTGGGCTTTGTCAATTGGTTAATCTAGCAAATACGTTTCTCAGGATCCCCTTCCCTCATTTGGAAGATGGAAATGAGGAAACAACCATTACCCTTAGAATGTCACTGCAGCTAGAGACAGTGGCAGACTGTCATGGATGCAAGAGAGGATGGATCCCCACTTGTCCTTCCTCTCCTCTGTCCCACATCTAGGTTTTCTTCCTGACTGCAGGCAAAGAGGGACTCCAGGCCCACCACCAGATGCCAGCTGTGGACCCACAGAGACAGCTACACGGAGGCAGCGGCTTCCCAAAGACCTCTCCATGGACTGAAGTCCTGCTTTGACAGCAGGCCATGCTTGTCTTCCACAAGTTCCAATTTGTCCACCCACACCAGTGTTCAGGATGACTCGTTCATAACCCTATGATCCTCTGACTCCCCCTTTCAGATCATTTTCCCAGCTCCTCCCACGTTTTTGTAATTTCTAATTCCTAGAATAAATATCTTATTCCTATAATATTCATAATGACTCTGTTTTCCTGATTGAACCCTGACTGAAAAAGTGAGGATTCATATACACAAAAAGACCCATTTATATATCTAACTTAAAACATATAAATATAAATTATTTAGCCAATCTTTAAATGAAGGATGAGAGCTTTTGCTTTGAATATGAGTCAATGGTTTGTAGGTCTCTGTGATAAACCACGTCCATATGCATTACCTATAATTTCTAGTTTCTGTCTGTTTAGAGGGAAATAAGAATTTAAATACTTATGAAACAATATGAGTCTAGAATATGTCTAGATTTTTATGACTTTCCGTATCAACATCTTTTATAGTACT
>NW_007729325.1:152965-154363 GCF_000696425.1 Galeopterus variegatus
CAATGAAATTCTGTCATTCACGGCAACATGAATGAGGCTGGAAGGCATTATGGGAAGTGGAATAAGCCAAGCTTATGTGGTATTTATGGGAAGATAAATGCCACATGTTCACTCATATGTGGAAGCTAAAAAAGTTGATCTCATAGAAGTAGAGAGTAGAACAGTACTTACTAGAGGCTGAGAAGGGTAGCGGGGAAGGGGGATGTGAGGAGAGGTTGGCCAATGGATACAAAATTACGGCTAGATAGGTTTTAGGCTAGATAGGCTAGATATGTTTTAAGTTATAGATATACTAAATACTCCGATTCAATCGTTACACATTGTATACATGTATAGAAATATCACATTGTACCCCATAAATATGTACAATTATTGTCAATTAAAAATAATAATTTTAAAATGTATTAGAAAGGAAGATGCCTACCTCAACAAACTCACATCTAATTGTTAAGAAATGGTAATAACGAGATTGATTTCTTTAAGATATAGTCGTTAAGTGATAGTAATAATAGCGTCAGTGTAACTTTATATTTATATATTTTCTTTTCAACAACTTAAAACAACTTCTGGAAATATTACCCACTATCTTTTACAACAGCCCAGTAGCAAGGAGGTGGTTCTTACTGCCAGGTAACATGAGAGAAAGCAGGCTCAGAAAGTTTCAAGAACACGAAACAAGTGGATAAGGCAGGAATAATAATATCTGTGCCTGGTGTTCTACCCATTAATCCTGGCTTTTTCTCTTTAGCCACCTTCAAAATGAGTCACTGCCATCTCGCAGAGACAAAAAGATCTGGGAGACAAATTTCATCTGTAATCATAAGAGTACTCTGAAATAATATTGCACTTTTCCTAGTTTCTTTTTCATTTGAGCCAGATCTCTCTCTTCCACCACTTAGACAAAAACTGGAACAGAAGGAAATTGCTCATGCCCTAGTTTTGCCGATGGCTTAAATAACACAAGTGTTAAAGGTGGACAGATTTGCTTTTTGCTTGTCACAAAAAGCGAAGGTGGACAGATTTGCTTTTCGCTTGTCACAAAGAGCAAATCTGGTTTACTTGTTTCCCTGGTTTACTGCAATAAACAGACTACAGCTAAAAACTCACTCTACAGTGAAATTAATAGCTACATCCTCCACCTAGCCTCTAAATGAATTTTGAAGAGATCTGTCTACTGTGTGTGCCCTTTTACCCAGTTAATAAATATAGCCAAGATCATGAGAATGCCATCATAGTCGCTGGGGAATTCTGGGTTTAAAGCTACTGGTTTGAGTTATTTTAACACATATGCATAAACATCATCTATTTGGGTGCAACTCTCCCTAGACCCAGGAAAAAATGACTTGCCAATGGTCCCTACTACCACCAATCACTCCCACCTTAGTTATACTTTTCATA
>NW_007729325.1:155640-157796 GCF_000696425.1 Galeopterus variegatus
TATCCTTCTAGACTGTTCCCAAAGTACTCAGAATCCTGAAATACCATGACCAAAAGGCCCTGCTTAAAACTATCCCCTGAGGACAGACTGCATAGCACTTTGCACCCCAGGCCCAAGGTGGGGGTGGGCAAGGGGTCAGAGGGTATTGATGGACTTTGGATGTGAGGATTGGGTGTCCTCACAAGTGTATGTAAGGCCTCTCTCAGCACAGGGCTGAAACACAGCTGGGAGGAGTAGGGGGGCTGCTCACTCCAAGCCCCCACATTCCAGCATGGAATTCCAAAGAGTCTGACAATTCCAAATTTAAACCTGGTCTTTCAGGTCATTGAGAAGGTGTATTTGTCACAGTGGGAAAAGGAAACATACTTTAACAATTTGTTAGCTTGATTTACAACTTTTAAATGAGGGTACTTCAAAAAGTTCATGAAAAGATTCGCATTATGTTTCAATTCTATTTTTCCAGGAACTTTTTGACATACCCTCGTATTTAGACATATGTTACATGGGCCTCCCTTTGTCTTCTCACCTTGGGCCCCAGAAATGCTGGTGGGTGAGGCTGGTAACAGATATATATATTTTTATGGACATATAAAATATGCCGACTGCTTCTTATACCCCAAGAAGAAAAATTACTGAGCCGAAAAGGGTATAAACTCTTAACGACCAAAATCTTTTACTTTAGTAAAGGTTATGTTAACAGGAGAGCTCACTGAATGCAATCCCTACCCCGCTACCCCAACCTACATGCCAAATCCATTGACCTGCATTAATGGTTACAAAAGTCAAGCCTATTTAAAGAGTTCTACATATTGTTAGATTGTTTCAAGATAGGAAGCTAACTCACAAAGTATCTTTTGATATGAAGTCCATTTAATTTCAACCTTTAAAACCAGGGATGGGTAAATCATGGCCCTCCTGCCAAATCCAGCCTGGAGCCTGTTGTTGTAAATAAAATTCTATTGGAAAACAGCCATGCTTGTTCATTTCCATGTTGTCTAGAGCTGGTTTCATGCTACAATGGCAGAATTAAATAATTGCAACAGACACCATACATGTATGGCTGGCCTAAAAAGCCAAAAATATTTACTATATGACCCTTTAGAGAAGAAATCTGCCAGTCACTGATCTAAAATGAACACAAAATACAAACAATGCAAGAGTTAATGAGAAAATACTGAGTCATGAATTTGCAATAAGTTCTTCCTCATTTCACAAATCAAATGCCCTGGCCTTGTTTTATATTCCTGCTGACATCGTAATCAAGTTGCCATCATTTCTTGTTTAACAAACATTTATCGAGTGCCTACTGTGTGTCAAGCAGGACTTGTTCCAGGTGCTAAGGGCTTATGGAAGGATAATGCACCATTTTTGGCCTTGAGGAGTTTACTAGTTTTCTAAGCGTCAGATTCCAAGCTTTCAAAAAGCCAGTGGGATCCTTCCAATCTTCCTAGACCATTTCCCATCACCTCTGATATTCTAAGAACAGCTTTGTGAAGAGAAAATATTATAAAGAAACTGTGGCAAGAGTAGAAGCATCTTCACTGTAGCAAGTTGGAGTTTGAACCACAATAATTAAGTCACCTTGATGAAAAATCACTGACAGCAGACACAGGAAGAGCAGGAAAACAGGCAAGATAAACAATTCCCAGGGATCAGGTAATCCCTTCTGCAGAAATTCCCTTACTGTCTCTGCTTTAGACAATCAGGGAAAAGAATTGCTCGATTTTTGACACTAGGATAAGCAAAAGATTGGTAAATGGTTATTTTGTTCGCTTAAAAAATAAAATTCCTACTTAGGAGAAAAAAGCTCATATAGGCATAGTGAGGAAAGAGAAATAAAAGAAATTATCACTATTGTTTTACTCCCCATAAATATGGGGAAATTACAGAGTAATTTGGCTTTGGGAGAAAACGTAAACCTCAGACAAGTATTTCAGAGGATTCTAAGAAATGTCGTTTGGATCCAAGTTTGAGGAAAGTTTTTCCGGAATTTTAGTGGAAAGATAAAAAGGAGGAGAAAGTATTTACAATCCAGGTACTTTCTCACTTCTTGTTGGCAGACTAATCCGTCACAAAATTTTATTAGAAAACTACAAACTGGGGCCGGCCCGGTGGCGCACTGCTACAGTGCGCCGCTTGGGAGTGCGGTGGCGCTC
>NW_007729325.1:158248-171350 GCF_000696425.1 Galeopterus variegatus
GCGATCCGTTGCCAGACACGAAAAAAGACAAAAAGGAAAAAAAAAAAAAAAAGAAAGAAAACTACAAACTGAAGAAAAGGTCTCAGAGACTCTGTTGCTGCGGATCATCTCTGGTGTGGCTCTGTCCGTGGGTTGTATCTTCCTCTGCCTCTTGGGAGCTGGGCAACCTTGTCTAAGTTTCCTCACCTCTCAGAGCCTCATCCTCTGCAAAAAGCTGATAATAGCACTTACCTTGCTGTGTTGTCTCAATAATTAAATGAGGTAACATGAGTTAGTTCTAACAGTTATTGGCATTTGGTAAGTACTGAATAAAATATATTTTTTTGTTGTTGTCATCACAACATACAATATATGCTGAAGCTCCCAAAATGAACTTTTCAGAGTTGGTAGAGTAGGCAGTTGCCTCCACGGGCTGGTTTAGCGAATACCTTCCACGCTCCTATTTTTCTTTGACAGCCACTACAATTCTACTACCAGGGATGTTTTCCCTTGGCTATCGAGATCCTCTCTGCTATTGAGAGTGGCCAGCAAAAAATGCATACACCTTTTCATGCTTGACATATTAACATGTTATAACTGAGCCCTTTCTGAAGAATAGGTGATATCTAGCAGAGCACAACATCTTTAGAATAAAGTTCCCATGTTGAGCAGCACATGTGCCTGGAGGAGAGAAAGATATATTCAGCAAGCAGATGGATGGATGTCATTTTGGGCATAATTTATCATTTTTCAAAGGATTATCTCCAATGGCTCATTTGTGGAAATATGTTCATTTGTGAAGATGAATACCTATCTGTAAAAGGAGAGGCCAGTCCTGCCTGGTTGTGCCAATTCAAAATCATTAGAATGACTTGTTCTGACCTACTTGGAATAAACAAACCTCCATGCAACTATTATCTATTTACATTGCCTGGCTCTGTTACAAAAACACCCTTCTCGGAATATCTCCAAAGTATCTGCCAAGGACTTCAGTGTTCTCTTTATTTTGCTCTTGTGAGAGAAGTCAAAGATAACTAATGCCTGCATTGATAAGCGCCTTCTTTTAAATTGTCTTGACTCAAATGTACCTTCTGCCTACTCCTTGCCTGGCCAGGAAAGTCAATTTTCCTTTACCCTCCATCACTCCCTTCACTCCATGTCAACATTACTCCTATATTCAGCACTTTATGGATATAGTTTTCTCAAAGTTTGGCGATACAGGCACTCCACTCCAAACCCAAAGGCTTCATGTTCAGCTTCATCCTCTCAACAGTGGGTCTATTATGATGTGTGGGCTATGCAAGACAATACTTGGGATGCAGGAAGAAAAAATTTTTAACTCTTATTCATGTTTTTAATTTCAACCTTAAAGTTTTTGTGCATTTTTCATAATGTGTATAACATATACACATAGTAGGGGGAATGATTACTCAAATTCTTACTAATAGAATATAAAATCAATAAAATTTTGCAGCCCACTTTTCTGAATAGCAGCAGTTCTCAAAGTGTAGTATAGGGACCCATGGGGTATCTGAGATCCTTTCAGGGTGTCTGCAAAACTCAAAACTGTTTTCATAGTAATAGTAAGGTGGGATTTATCTTTTTCACTCATTCTCTCATGTGTATACAGTAGAGTTTTCCTGAGGCTACATGACACGTGATATTGCAACATACTGAATGTAGAAGCAGATATAAGAATCCAGTTGTTTTCTATTAAGCCAGACGTTAAAAGGACTTGAAAAAATATAAAACACTGCTGTTCTTGCTAAATTTCTTCTTTTAGAAGTTATTTTGAATAAAAATGGTACTTATGTCAACATGATTATTGTAATTTTTAAATGAAATAATATTTTTAAATCTCAATTTTAAATACCAGTATGGTAACTATTAATAGACAACCAGAGGCATGTTGGAGCTGGCTCATACCAGCTTGCAAGAAAGCAGTTCATGGCTTGAAATCGTTCATGGTGGGAGTTTACACAATGGAAATTGGAAACACCACATGTCAGGACTTTTGTTTTGGAGGACTGGTTTATCAGAACACCACTGGATATAACTCACCTAAATAAAAATTCTTTGGGATCCTCTGTAATTTTTAAGAATGTAAAAATTTCCTAAGGCCAAAATATTTGAAAACCTCTACTCTACAGCATATAACACTGTTAATTGCTACATTCTTGATACTCCATCTACGCCCCCACCTCCATCTTAACTGCTCAACTCTGCCCACCCTTGGCTTGGCTAACACGGCACAGCAGAATCCCCCTTGTCTCTTCTAATTCCTATTCTTTACTCCTCCCGTTTCTCTCTAACCTGGTACGGTATGACTCATCCTCCTTAATTTAGCTTCTGAAACTTCTCTCTTCTAAAATATAGTGTTTCTAAAAGTGCATCAGAATCACTTGGGGACACTTATAAAAATGAATATTCCTAGGACAATTGTGTCCCCTCAAACCTACGGAATGACAAGTCTCTGGAGGGGGGTAGAGTAGTCAATTTTTTAATATCAAGAAGTGATTCTTATGATGACCCTAAGTTTGAGAAGCCTTTAGTCCTCTCTCCTTTGGGGATCTCACCCACTTCCACATCCTTAAATACCTCTTTTTTGTTTCTCTAGCTTCAGCCACTCTCTTGAACTCCAGATATGCAGATTTATGAAGTTTAAATGCTCCTATGACTTGTTCGCTGTCTTGCCACCACTTCAAGCTCAACATGCCCCACATGTAACTCCTCAACTTCCCAAGCAAATCTGTTATTCATTTTGTTGTCTCTCCCTGAGTTAATGATCTACCACTATCCCAATTCAAAGCTCAACATGCCCCACATGTAACTCCTCAACTTCCCAAGCAAATCTGTTATTCATTTTGTCGTCTCTCCCTGAGTTAATGATCTACCACTATCCCAATTCCTTGGAGTTCTACTACTGAAGTGATTTTACCTTTTATTCCTTGTCCATTGCTCCCATGTCTAACTTGGTACCGAGGCTGATCCAATCCATCTCTGAAACATCACTTGTATCCCTCCTGTCCACTTCCAACCTAGTTTAGCCCTTCTTACTTCAGCTCGTGATGATTAAATTACCTTGCCAAGGCATGTCAGGAAGTTCAAGTTCTTAGTGATTTGAAAACCAACACCTTTTAATACCCTTATGATTTCTTATGCCAGCTGCTGGCAGGTAAGTATTTTACAACACTCTTGGGAAGTTCCTTTGGAGACTCTTGTGTGGGTATTCAATCTCCTCTCTTCGAGCCATTTGATAACATGCAGTAAATTATTGTTAATTATAAATGTCTAGCTCAACTGTACACCAATACAATTTTTTTCCTATCTAGCTGTTTTGTGTCCATTAACCAACTTCTCAATAACCCCATATCCCCTTCCCCTTTCTCTCCCCTAGTAACCACAGTTCTGCTCTCTTCTGAAAGTTCAACTTATTATTGTTGTTGTTGTTTGTTTGTTTATTTATTTAATTTTTTTTAGCTCCCACTTATGAGTGAGGACATGCAGTATTTCTCTTTCTGTGCCTGGCTTATTTCACTTAACAGAATTTTCTACAAGCTCATCCATGCTGCTATGAATGGCAGCATTTCATTCTTTTTTATGGCTGAGTAGCTGCCTAAAGTGACCTTTGTAAATAGTCACTTTATGACACTCTCCCCAAATCATCCCAATTTGAGTACGTCATGTGTTTCCTGCTGGGACCTTAAGTGATTGACACACTTGGGCATAGAAAGAAAAAAAAAAAAAATCCAGTGATGCTAAGTAGAGGGAAGGAGGTAGAGAAGAGCCAATAACTAGTTTTCCTTCATGAAACATGCCCTGCACCTGCCGTGGACACCTTCAAAGCTCCCTCTCTCTCCTTCCACATTTCTTTATCCACCTTCCTCATTATTTTGCTTCATCCACCATCATCTCTTTCCTCCATATCTACTCCTTCACTAACTGAAGCTTCTTCTTTTCCTGAACAGTTTACCCAGCTCTTTGTCCATTCCAAAATAAAATATGGTTGCATCTTTCAACATAAGGCACCAGGTGGCTTTCTGGGCCCTGCCTCATATAAACTTCCTGATGATGGGGCCCCTCCAAACCTTCTGTCCTCTAAATACTGCATGATGTCACTTATATATGGAGTATAAAAAAGCTGAATTCATAGAAGCAGAGAGTAGAATGGTGGTAACCAGGGGTTGGGTGGTAGGGATGGAGACTGGGGAGATGTTGGTCAAAGGATACAAAGTTTCAGTTAGATAGGAGGGATAAGTTCAAGAGATCTATAGTCCAACACGGGGGCTACAGTTAATAACAAAGTATTGTATTAACAATTTCTTGAAAATTGCTAAGAGAATAGATTTTAAGTGTTCTCACCACAAAAATGATAAGTATGTGGGGTAATGCCTATGTTATTTAGCTTGATTTGGCCATTTCACAACGTATACATATTACAAAACAACATGTTATAAATGATAAATGTATACAATTTTCTATTTGTCAATTAAAAATAAATTCACAAAAAGCTCATGTAAATGGGTAGTGCTTTTGGGCCGGCCCGGTGGCGCACTGCTACAGTGCGCCGCTTGGGAGTGCGGCGGCGCTCCCGCCGAGGGTTCGGATCCCACATACAGACCGGTTCCCGCTCACTGGCTGAGCGAGGTGCAGGCGTGACACCGAGGGTTGCGATCCCGTTGCCGGTCCCGGTCCGGTACGGGCGCGACACTGAGGGTTGCGATCCGTTGCTGGACACGAAAAAAAGACAAAAAGGAAAAAAAAATGGGTAGTGCTTTTAAAATATGGTTGCAGATTCTTTAATATTTATCCTGAAGAAAGGGAAGGTTGATGTATTGTCTCCTCAATTATCGCAGGCTTGTGACTGCTTAACCTAATAGAATATGCGACACTGAGGGTTGCGATCCGTTGCTGGACACGAAAAAAAGACAAAAAGGAAAAAAAAAATGGGTAGTGCTTTTAAAATATGGTTGCAGATTCTTTAATATTTATCCTGAAGAAAGGGAAGGTTGATGTATTGTCTCCCCAATTATCGCAGGCTTGTGACTGCTTAACCTAATAGAATATGACAGAAGTGATCCTGTATGACTTTGGAGGCTAGATCATAAAAGGCCAAGTGGCTTCCACCTTATTTCTAGATACACTTACTTTTAAAGCCCTGTGCTACCATGGAGGAAGTCCAAATATCCTGAACCCTCCATGCTGTGAGGAAGCCCACGCCACATGCAGAGGCCATAAGTGGGTGCTCCAGCTGACAGTCATATCTGGGTTTTTTTGTTTGTTTGTTTGTTTTTGGCAGCTGGCTGGCACAGGGATCAAATCCTGGATTTTTGGTGTTATCAGCATCACGTTCTAACCAACTGTGATAACAGGCCTGCCAGCAGTCATACCTGAAGCCAGACTTCTTGTCATTCCTGCCAGGACACTCTAGATAGTTCAAGCCATCAGTCACTCCAGTCTTCCCAGCTGAGACCCCAGATATCATAGGGCAGAGACAAACCATCAGTACTCTGCTGGTTTGAATTACTGACCCACAGAATCCATAAGTGCAATAAAACAGCTATTTTTTTTAAAACAAACTTCTGTCTTCTCTACAAGAAACCACACTACCTTAGTCTTATGGCTTCTTTGAAGGCATATTCCTCTTGCAGCATCTTCTAAATTCCCTCACCAATCCACCCTTTTCTCAGGTGCCCATCACTTGCAAACCAAGAGTTTTGGACAGGGGACTCATGGTCTAGATTTGCACTAATATGGTAGCCTCTAGCTATACTACAGCTGTTTAAATAAAAATTAAATTAAAAATTCAGTTCCTCTCTTGCACTAGCCACAGTTCAAGTGCTCAAGAGCCACATATAGTAGTGACTACTATAACAGAATATTTCCATCATCACAGAAAGTTCCACTGGACAAATTAAGATCTACATTAAGGTTCCTTGAGCTCACAACTATTGACATTTGGGGCCTGATAAGTCTTTGTAGTGGGCAGGCTGTCCTGTGCACTGTAGGATGTTTAGCAGCATTCCTGTCTTCTACCTACTGGATGCTAGTGGCACCTCCCCAGTGTGATAACTGAAAATGTCTCCAGACCATTGCCAGACCCTGGTGTTAGATGAAACCATACAGCTACAGATTGCATTTTGCTCACCCACAGAGAAGGAGCAAGATGAGTCAGGAAGGAAAAGAGCAGAGATGTACTCAGAGCAGGTTATGGGAGACAAAGTAAGGAAAGAGGTCAGAGGGTAAAAGGTTTATTATAACTTTTACTTTTTCATACCAGGTCCTAGTCTCTCAGTAAGGCGCAGTGAATTTTCTTCTGGCTTCCCCCATGTCCCTTAGACCACTCAAACAGGGTCATTGAGAGGTGTAGTGCCCCAGTTCCATCCCCACAAATGTAAGGGAGAGTTTTGGCTGGAGTGCATATTTGCAGCGTGACGTGCAGGGCTACCAAAAGACCGCCCCATAAAAATGCTAAAGATGACCATGAGGCCTTACTAACTGGGCAGGGCCACTCACAGACATTGCTCCACAGCACAGGACAGGGAGTGTCACGCCTTTCTTGACCTGCCTGATACTGTGTCTCTGACTCTAACAGCTCTTCTGATCTCTCACTGAGATCAATGTTGGGAAAAGTCACTACAGCCTGAGAGTCTGGTAGATATGACTCAACCATGCAAAGCGGATTTTCCTAAAATGTGGCTAATAGCCTGAAGAGATGTCCTACAGTGAAAAAAACTTTTTAAAGACAATTGCCAAAATCTATTCAACCATGGGCCCTTTCTTCTGAAGTACACCTACTGAATACGTTTTGCCCAATGCTAACACAAAGAAAAGAAGACTTGTGCTCAGCTGAAATCTTCTATCCACACAGAAGGGTTTCCTTGACTCTCTACAAGATTCCCATCCAAAGAGATGAAGGCACAAAAGAGGTCCTGTTATGAGCTCAGGAAATGGTCACGCTTGAGAATCACAGAGGTCACTGTGTAGAACTAGGGGTGGGGGACTAAGAACAGAATAGGCCATGACCAGGCATCAGGTAGAACTAGAAAAGCTGGAGATTTTCTGCTTTCTGATCAAGCACTCAGGGCAGGAGATTACTGAAGACTTAGAAAGATCTACAGTACCACGGGCTGTAAGGACACAGAAATCAGGCTGACACCTCCTTCCTCAGTCTTGGGCCACAGAGAGCACTGACATTCAGGAGCTTTAGAATGAGCATTAGAGAGATTTTAAAAACTAGTGGTATGACCCAGCAAAACAAAATAAATAACAGGGTGAAAAACCCCTGCAGGCTCAAGCGAGGCACTGTGCGGTACTAACACTCTAAAGATAAATTAAGGCAAAGCCCATGCCCTGCATGTGCTCACAATCCTTACAGACCAGTGATGATGACTGTGGTAGTGGTGATGAGACTCTTAGCCACTGTTTAATCCTAGCAAATGTATGAGGCAAGGAAGGAGAGACTTTATCTCTGTGCAGTCCAGGATGTTCAAATAAAGATAAACAGTGGCAGGGACCAAATAATGTTCAGCTTTGTATTTCCCCGAGACCCATACACCATGTCTTGTTTACAGCAGCTATTCAATAAGTGTTGATTAAATACCAAATAAGGTAAAGGAGAAGCTTTCTCACATGATAGATCCCCCAGAAGGCAGTGACTCTTTCTTTTCTTTTGTGCCCACTCTATAGTCTCTACTAAGGTGATATCTATACAGTAGGTACTTAGTCAAAAATAGTTGACAGTATCCCAAATCCAAGAAACGATAACAGTTGTACAGACAGGATCCCAAAAGGAAACAGATGGCACATTCAAATTGGGATAATTTGCAGAGATTTATTTGAAAGGGACCATTTGCAGGGATGTGAACATGGTGCAGGGGCACTAGAAGAGATATTGCTGTAATTTGGCATCAGTGATAGCAGAACTACTACCATTCCTAGGGAAAAAAAGATGAGAGGAAGGACTGATGACAGGAACCCCAAAGGAGAAAGTCTTATAGTAAAGAACCATGACCTTAGGTCAAGGGGCACAGGCAGCCCCAGGCAATCCCACAAGAGGGGAGCCAGGAGAATAATTAGCCTGACTTCACTCCTCCCTTCCCTGGATCTCCCGCTGGGACTCTGCCATTGGCAGAAGTCAGAAGGCACAGGAGCCTTCACTGCAGTCCTCAGGGGCAGTCCTCCCTGCCCCCACCCTCAGTAGGGAGAGTTAAGAGTAGAGAAGGGTGCAGAGGAGATCAGCAGGAGCAAAAGGAAGCCATCCTTAACGAGGTGGTCACTAACTCTGAACTGGTGATGTCTGGAAATCTTCAAGATGCTAATTCATGACCAATCTACTCATAATCCAATGAGAAAGAACCACTTCTAAACTCTCATTCTGTATTAATGGTCAAAATCAGACCATTGGTCTAATGGTTAGCACCTCCAGTCTAATTTAAGAACAGGATTTCATCCAGGACAAAAATTAGATCCCAATTAAGAAGAAAGTTAAGTTCAAATAACAGAGAAATTGTGAATCTTAATTCTGCCAGACCTTTATCTATCAGCCACAAATGCACCAACTCTGGATTGATGGCTAGTTCCCATCAGGGGAACCAATCAAAGGATTAATGGTAAAGTCTGCAAATAACTAAAGATTTTATTGAGATAATACAGTAGAACTCAGTTTTGGGAATTTGCTAATGGAATAGGGGGAAGGAAAGGTACCCAAAACTACTATGGGAAAAATTACTAACATATAGTAGAACACAGAAGACAGTTGAGACTGGGAAATTTAAGAAGATTGTCAGTGGAAAAGTTCTTAATTTTGAAGGCTGCTACTTTTCCTAAGAAAGTAGAAGGGAAAACATTATCAATTGAATGACAGAAAATAGCACAATGATATACTGAGGAGAGGAGTCTAAGAGGAATTCTGCAGTAGTCTCAGAAACAAAAGAAACAAAACCAAAACATCATTATCATCTTTTAATTCTGGTGAATCTATGGCCTATTGACATCTATTAACAAGCCACAGCAAGGGAAAGAAAATGATCTTTCAGTTTTCTGCTCTCTTCTGACTTAATCGCAGGCATACATCCAACTTATTACACTTGATTTGCAAAGACAATCACAAAATAAATAGTAAGTTTTCATTATCTGTATATCCATCAATTCTTGGAAAATCATTACATATTGAGAAACGTTACCATTAAATGAACTGCTGTTTACCACACTCAGTCTGCAGTTTGATGTACTCCTTTCTTGAGAGAGATGTGTGTGTGGCTACTGCCTGTCCAGTGCAAGCTGTTCTCATCATAATGAGTACTTACAACAATTTCAGCCTCTTATCTGCAAGGAGTACACTTTGTACTATTGTTCAAGCCTGTAACATTCACATCAAGTTGCAAATAAAAGATATGCAGAACTGATAAAGGATGCACAGTTTATATGCACAAATCTGCAAGAGAAAAAGCCAACTAGGATTGTTAATCTCTTTTTCATTGCCTCAAATTAAAAGACTAACTGAAAAGAAAGGTCCATTCCCTTGCCTATGGGCCCCTTAACTATCACAGAAATTTGGCAGGAATATTCTCACTAAAATATAATCTATATCCATTTTTACTAATTTAGCAATTTCTATTCTTCATGGGCCTAAATATTCTTATTCACTAATTCAAGCATAAACATTTATTGAACACCTACTGTACAAGCAATGTTACAAGCACTAGGGATAGATACTTCACTGAACAAGGTCCCTGACCTCATGGAGTATACATTCCAGGGGGGATGGTGAATTACAATAAATAGGTAATTAAATAAATAAGAATTTCAGATAGTGATCTTTGCTAGGGATAAAATAAAATAAGGTAATGGGATGAAGAATAACAAGGGAGGGAGGAATATAATTTAGATGAGATGTTCAGGGAAGGCCTCTCGAAAGAGCTGACATTTTAGGTAATACTTGAACAGGAAGAAGTCAGCTAAATGAAGATCTGCGGGAGGGGGGATGGGGAGGAACATTCCAAGACAAAGATCAGCTAAGATAAAAGCCCTGAGGTGGGAATGAGCTGGGTGTGCTTAAGGAATAGTAAGAAGGCCAGAAAGTGAGAGGAAAATGATAGGAGATAAGACAGCAGAGGTATACCCACATACCAGACCACGCAGGGCCTTGCAGGACAAGAAATTTAGATTTTGTTCCAAGAGCAATGGGAAGTTGCCAAGAATTTTGAGCTGGAGAAGATCTGACCTCTGCTTTAGAAAAATTACTCTGGCTCTGCATGGAGATTAGAATGTAGCGGGGAGAAGGCCACTGCAATCATTCAGTAAGATAGTGGCTGGAACTATAGTGGGAAAATAAATATGAGAACAAGTGGACAGATTGGGAGCCTATTCCGGAGATAGACTTGTTGGCAGATTGAATGGGGGATATGTGTAAGAAAGAAAAAATAACTCCAGGTTTGTGACATGAGCAGCTAGGTATTGCTATTAACTGAAAGGGGGAAGAAACAGAGAAACAGGTATGAGGTAGATAGAATGGTTATGTAGGGGAATCAAGAAATGTACGAGTATTTTGTACATTATATTTGAGATTTTGAGATACCTACCTTTTTTTTTTTTGGTGGCTGACTCGTATGGGGATCTGAACCCTTGACCTTGGTGTTATAAAACTGTGCTCTAACAAAATGAACTAACCAGCTAGCCTATTTGAGATACCTATTAATATCCAAATGGAGATACCGAGTAAGCAGATGAATGTATAAATCTGGAGTTCTGAAGGGAGGTCAGACATACATTTTTTTATAACTCAAATGAAAAATATTACTAGAAACACGTTTGAGAGAGGTGGAGATTCTGTCTTTAAATTTATGCTGTAGGCTGTTGTGCCTCATATACTGAAGTGCCAAAAAAAAAAAAAAAGGATAATGTGAAGTAGTAATCATAAAACCAAGAACTGAAATATTTTTGATTTGTTTGCATGATGCTCTTACCAACTTAGTTCAAGTATTCCCCACCAAAAACCATATGACTGACAATTACTTATAGCAGAGAATGATCACAATTGGGAAAAAAACAACATGGGCTTATTAGCAAATGAAGATTTGAAAGTAAGTGAATGCAATACTTTACTGATTCAGAGCCAGATGCACTGGTCTGCTAGTTCAAGCCTGAACACAAGGGTCTCTTACAGAAGATATCTAAGAAGAGGTATACAGTTGCAGAAAAGGTTTATCAGTAGGGCTACATCCAAATTCTATGACAGGCAACTGACTAAAAGTTGTTAATGATGCATTAACGCTTTTTTGGGGGGGGCGATTCATAAAAATGTGAACATCTCTTGGTATGGTTGTTCCCCAACACACTCTCGGTCCTGGCTGACTGGCTCTAAAGGCAGAAGGTATTTCGACTCTCATAGGATAAATTCTCATAGGATAAAGTCCCATAAGTATTACTTTATAAATTATACAATTAAGCAGGTTCGATTGAAAAGCAAATGTGCAATATTTAATAGACATGCAAATATCAAGAATTTTTACTTGGGCCGATTCCTTTACAGTCTAAACCCACAAAACCCCTTTGTAAGGACAATAGGGCAGGAAGTGGTAAAGTCATAATCAGTGAGTGACCCTAGATCTTTTTGAAGTGCAAAGCAGCAAACAGCCTACAGGGTAAAACTAACATCATACCTTTGAATCAGTAAGTGAAGAGAGAAAATCATCAACAGCTAACTGAATTTCAAAACCAATTAGAAAGTCCCTGTAAAATGTTATATCTATGCTTAATAGTTTAGTTCTTTTAAAAAAGTTATTTTTAATAAATTTCAAAATGAAAAAAACTCCCAAAGAACAATAATTTTCCATTTGGAAACTTTTTGTGTGTGCTTTTAGTTTAATTCTGAGGGATTATTTGGCGGTTTCTGTGCAAGTCTAACAGGTCACAGTAACTGCAACCAGAGGGTGAGAATGCAGTGCATAGAGACTTCAAGTTTCACTTTAAAGGTATCCATGCGACAACCTAGACTTCAAGAACACATTGCATTCAAAAGGCTTGTCCATGTAGATTGAAGGTAATGTTAAATAAAAATTATGGGAGCACTGTTTTGGACTGAGCTCCTACAAAAGGCTCCAAAAGACCAAACCAGACTAAAATGGAGTCATTCATACTAACTGACATATAATCAAAATGAGACTTTAAGGAAGCAGATAGATCCCAAAACAGACCAGTTTTTCCTGAAAACAGGAGATTCCAATCTACCTGAGTCAGCATAATAAGGAAGTCCCCTCTGCTTTAACCCTTACGAAAAAGTAACCAGAAGTAACCTGATGTTAACCCATCAGCTTTTTTTGGCTATTGTTCTGTTTCCTTGTTCCCACCATACAAAACACACTGTTATGCATTGCCCAAAACATTCTATTTTGTAGAATGGAGGCTGCCCTGATTCATGAATGCAAATAAAAGCCAATTAGATCTAAAACTACATTTGTTGTAAGTACTATTCACTCTTAAGAAATCCTTAGGGTGGTGAAGTGTGTTTCTTCCAGTCTTCTACCCCCACGCCCCCCAGAAAAACTTAAATATCTCAGATCTTAATCTGCTTTTCCTTATTTTCAATATATTGATACCCATATATGGAGGGTGGGGAGTAGAGAAAGAAAAGGGAAGGAAGAAAGTAAAAGGCCACCAATGTTCACTTTAATATGCCAGGTCTACCAGAGCACCTGTGCTCTCAGCCCCTCTCCTTGCAGTTTCAGCTCTCCCTTCCCGGTTCTCCCTCCTTTTGGCAACCTCCTCCTACACCCAGCCTCAGTGCCATAAATGGCCACCCCATGCAAACGGAGGCCGGAAATTAAATTATAGATTTGTTTCAAAAGTCTGAATAGATTAAAGTAGCATATTAGAATTGGCCATTTTAAAGATTTGCTAATTGGCTTAAGCTGAGCTGAATAAATATTCAACATTAGCGATTTTCATTCAACAAATCTGAAAAAAAAAAAGATGGTTTGTTCTATCCAATTGGATATCACAACCGCTATAAAAGACGGATAATATTTATCTAAGACCAGCAGAAGATAATCAAATTATCTTCCATGAGCTATTTCTAAGGTTTCAATAGGAAAAATGACCAGAAGAAACCTAATATTTCAGT
>NW_007729325.1:171588-174010 GCF_000696425.1 Galeopterus variegatus
GTAGAGAAAGAAAAGGGAAGGAAGAAAGTAAAAGGCCACCAATGTTCACTTTAATATGCCAGGTCTACCAGAGCACCTGTGCTCTCAGCCCCTCTCCTTGCAGTTTCAGCTCTCCCTTCCCGGTTCTCCCTCCTTTTGGCAACCTCCTCCTACACCCAGCCTCAGTGCCATAAATGGCCACCCCATGCAAACGGAGGCCGGAAATTAAATTATAGATTTGTTTCAAAAGTCTGAATAGATTAAAGTAGCATATTAGAATTGGCCATTTTAAAGATTTGCTAATTGGCTTAAGCTGAGCTGAATAAATATTCAACATTAGCGATTTTCATTCAACAAATCTGAAAAAAAAAGATGGTTTGTTCTATCCAATTGGATATCACAACCGCTATAAAAGACGGATAATAAGCTGAGCTGAATAAATATTCAACATTAGCGATTTTCATTCAACAAATCTGAAAAAAAAAAAGATGGTTTGTTCTATCCAATTGGATATCACAACCGCTATAAAAGACCGATAGTATTTATCTAAGACCAGCAGAAGATAATCAAATTATCTTCCATGAGCTATTTCTAAGGTTTCAATAGGAAAAATGACCAGAAGAAACCTAATATTTCAGTGCCAGCATTTCTAGGCTTTCTCCCAAAATTTCACCAGCATTGGGGTTCTAGAGCATGAAAAGAATTTAGACATCTCAAATGCTTTCAGTTTTTTGGCCTGAAGTTCTTTGTGAGCAAGGTATACACAGATGGCATTTCCTAAAAGGGGTAGTTGGGCTCCACAAGAGGTCTTCAGAGGAATCTGCTATGAACTAAATTGTTCTGTGTGAAGACAGCTTCTGGAAGGAGTTTCGCTAGCTTCCCTTCCAGGATACCAGCATCTCAAATAAAGCCAAGGATGGTTTCCTCCTGTCAAGTTTTGCAGAGCAAACAAAATAACCTGTTGTCACCCTCATTCCAACAATGCACATAGATAAGGGAATTCAAAATCCCTTTATGAACCAATGAAATAAATGGTAAATTACCTCAATTACACCAAATGATTCTAAGACAATCTGCCAGAACATTTACATTTTCTTTGCCAGCAACATGGAGAGCATCATGCTACTGAATTAAATATAGGCTCTACCTCAGAGGTACACATTCCAAACACCAAGACAATACAGGAAAGATTTAAACTTCCTTTAGGCATATATTAGGCACGACTATATCTTGGGGTAAGTCTTACAGTACCACAAAGGCCTCCTTGAAAATAAGCTGGGGGATAATTTTCTAAGAGCAAGAGCTTACAGTAATGTGACCTTATTCAAATAGATAATGAGAAAGGGGAGAAAATACGATAACAGCAAGAACAGAACACAGCAGTGAAAGAAATTTTCCACACTAGATTTATAAATGCTTTGCATGCAGATGGACATACAAGTTGAAAATACATTCTGTTCTTTCTGCTTATTTTGCTCTGATTTTATATAGCAAACCAATGCAATAACATCAAAGCTTCTGCAAAGATAAGATCTAGGGAGCTTTCAAAACCTGAGAATGTTTGGAGAGGGGGAGGGAAAAAGGAAGAAGCAACAGAAGTCAGAGCAGGATAAGATAAAGTCACAAAACTGGCTTTTGAACAAAAGAAATTAGGAGCATAAAACATTTATGAGTGTTTTCATTCATACCGTTTCTTCCTAAATCAATTAAAGCATTGGCTTATGATGGATTTACACCACAGGGAAACTCGTGACAACTTCAAAATCAACTTCATGTTTGGGTTCTATTCTTTCAGGTAACGAACAGTGGGAAATCATGAAAGAATGTCACTTGAAGTCAGCCATTTATCATGAACCAAAATGGCTAAGTACCCCATAAACCGCAATGATCCATTTCCTATTAGCATCACACAACAGAAGGCAACCTCGTCTACATTAACAATTTTTATGACCTCCACAGGCAGAAAGGCTAATGTTAGGAAATGGCTTATTTTTGTTCTGTTATAAATGTTCATTATTATACCATAAAAAATTCTTTAAGGATATAAACTACTGATGGATTCATTAAGGAATTCTTTTAAAAAGTTTTCCCCAGCTTAGGCTTTTTTTTTTTTAAGTGCTGATTCAATCTTGGAAAGTAGTTTCTTTCTGGTCAAGCTCTAGCTGGTTTTCTATATGTAATACATGCTTCTTTTATCATAATGTACAACAGACTGTGATTAAAATAATCTTCCCTCCCCCCAATTCAAGTGACATTGACAATTTTTGGTGTTTTAAATTTCAAAGTATATATGTCTTGTGAATTTTGGCAAAGAGTTTCCTAATTCTAAGAAAAGGCATGAAAATAGCATATCATGATTTGAAACTAAGTAAAATTGTTAAAGCATTTAAGTTCAATACATTGCCCATAAAAAGACTATCTAATAGTTTAAATGGCTTAATGG
>NW_007729325.1:174905-178153 GCF_000696425.1 Galeopterus variegatus
GGCAAATTGTTTTTAATTGATTACATTCATTTATAAGCACCCCTGAAAACAGCTATTTCATGAAGTCACAAATCCCCCAAGGAAATGACTCATCTTAGAAATAATCATTATTTGTACACATTTACCAAAAGGCAAAGCCCTGGGAAGGCAAAGAAGAATAAGGCACATCCATGTCCTCAAGGTGCTTATCATCTATTTGGGGAGATGGGATATAATCATAAATGAGAAAAATAAAATAAACCCTACATGACTTATTAGAAAATAATTAGATCCGCAGTACTTTTCATATCAGGACTAAAAATATAGTCATTGAATTATTAAAGAGAATTTCAGGAAGTAGGAGAGAGAGAAAAAAAAGAATAAGAGAGAAGAAAGGGCACACTATGAACAGAGGTAACTAGGGAAGAATTCACAATTTTTAGCTTGGCCTTGAAAAACAAATCAATTTAACATACTAATAACTGCAACATTTTTTTCCAAACACAGCAATCTCCTGGAATGTGTGGGTTCTCCTGTGACCACTGTCCCTTCTGGGATGTGTCCTCCCCAGTCCTCCACAACAAGTTGTTCATACTCGGACTTTTAACCTGTTTCCTGAAACTCTTCCTTGCTGCCTAGTTGCCAAATGATGACCATCATTGTTTTCCTTTCTCCTTTGAAATCACTAATAAACCCTCAAGTCAGATGATCCCACCCACCAAGAACTAGTGAAGGCTGAATGTTTATGACCTCATTTATGCCAAGTAGATTTTAATCAACAGAAACTCTCCCAGCTCTTGGAGGAATAGCAACACAAAGATAATTAAAACAAAACAAAAAGGTACAAGGTGTCTCCAAAAAGGTACAAGGCAATCTGCTGTAATTCCTTCCCAGCTTTGCCCTGAAGATTTGGGTTGGGTATTTAAGTGCTATTCAGATTCTTAAGCATGACCGTGCTCTTTAATCTTTGCCTCTCTCACCTCGCATGTGAATTATTGCAACTCTCTCCTAACATGCCTCCCAGACCCCAGAACAGTCCTCATTCCGTCCATTCTACATGACTTTGTCATTACAACATGGTACGTGTAACATCCTTTGATAAAAAATCTTCAGGGGATCTCCACTACTGACAGGTCCAACCCTGTAGCTGGTGCTCTCCAGCCTTTTTCCCTCAAGGCACCCAAGAAAAATGCAATAATGTTTGTGGAGCACATAGAGATAACCAGAGGAGACTTCTTGCTGACAAGAGGCACAAGTATCTCTAATGGCTTTAGGGGAAAGCATGGTCACTGCACACCTGTAACTCATTCCAAGCCCAGCACAAGGGCTGGGACAATCTGGTGAGGTAATCTGACCCTCTTCAACCATATTTATCATCTTTTCTCTAAAGCAGTACTTCTCACACGGTAACATGCCTAGGGGTCACGTGGGATCCTGTGAAAATGCCTGGGTCTGGAATAAGGCCTGAGATTCTGCATTTCTAACAAGCTTACAGGTGAGGTGGACTCTGCTGGTCTCGGGACCACACTCTGTGTACAGAGACCCTAGCAATGATCTTCAACCTCGGCTGTATATTAAAATCGCCTGTGAAAATTAAAAATCCTGATGCCCAGGCTACACCTTAGATCAATTAGAACAAAATCATTAGTGGAGCGGTGGTTGAAGCTCCCCAGGTGATTCTAATGTGCAGCCAAAGTTGCATTTTCTATGTCGGCCAAACCATTCTATCCATTCCCTGCCCCAGTGCCCTCGTTCACATGTGTGTTCTATGCATGGACTGCCCTTTCTCTCCTCAGCTAAATCCTGCTCTCCTTGTAAGACCTGGCACCAGTCCTCTCTCTGCAAAGACGTGTCCAAACCTGGATATTCACCATGTCCTCTCAAACCCTCTAGGAATCTCTGTCCTGCATTAGCAGTGGAGTGTGCTCTCCTTGAAGCAGGTGCTGTTTGTTACTCTTCTTCATACTCTCAAGGTCTGGCAAGTATAAAGTTAGATGTACCTGCCTATGACTTCGAGATGGACTTTTAGGGAAATTCATCTAATAACAGCAAGGGAGTTCTTTCACATCTGAAAAGAAAAACAAAAGTGCTCATAGAGCACGAATACTTTCTCAGCCAGGAAGGGATATTTTCAGGATGTGACCATGTCTGCCAGACAGGTGCAGAGATCCAGTTCCTCTCAGTTAAGAAACACAAAACCTCTATCCAGCCCTAAGATTTGCTCTTAGAAAGGGTAAAAGGGAGGGGGAAAAAAAAAAAAAAAAAAGGAGCCCAGGTCATGACCTTTAGGTTAAGGTGTGGAGAGGATCAAATAACAAGCCATTCCCCACCACATGGAAGCAAGAATTTTTGCAGCGTGATGCTCAAAGGAACCCATTCACATTTGGGAATGAATTGACTGGTTCCTCCACTTTAACTAATTCCCTGAGTACTCCATTTTGGGATATAAAAGGATCCTAGTGCCCTTAATATATAGAAAAAAAAAAGAGAGAGAAATTGTTAATAGAGCTATTTCCAAATCCAAGTTCATGAAAAGCTAATTAATGGAGTAGACTATCTTGTAACACCTGTTTCTTAGCCAGAAAACAATTTCCATATAAAATCAAAAACAAAAAACTAAAAGAAGACTTCTGTTGGTCTGAACAAATCATGGAAGATATATCTAGGGAAATTCATCACAATTCCAAACTGAGAAAAATTTTAATTGGGAGACGTATTGATGAAGAAATTGATGTCTAAAGTCAACCAGGCCTAGATTAAATCCTGACTTTCTCCACTCCTTGTGTGTCCTCGGGCAAAATTTCTTTAACTTTCTAGACCTCAGTTTTTTTCTCTGTGAAATGGGGACCATAATGACAATTTATGTATCTATTTTAAATGATAAACATGGCAGTTCCTCTAACAATATATACCACATAATAAATGCTTACCGTGTTTAAGTGGTTTTTAATCTGTTCAAATAAGCCTTTACCATAAAAGTCATTTCCTACACTTTGGCCCTAGCAAGCCACATGCTTTTCCTAACTTTGCATACATGTTGTGAATGCCCCATTGGTTCTACACTCTATGCCTTTTGCCTGGAATGAATCTTCTCCACTCCCTGCCCTGCTTTTCTATTGTTATTATTGGGCTTTTAAGTCTTACTTCCATAATATCTCCTCTCCTCTAAGTGTTTTCCCTGTCACCTCCACCATCAGAAACTAGCTCGTAAGCTTCTAAAGCACTTTATAAGGACCTGTACTATAGTACACATCACACCCTGAATTGTG
>NW_007729325.1:179007-190055 GCF_000696425.1 Galeopterus variegatus
GTTTAATGATCCCTTTTGATAATTCTAAGATTAGAATCATTCTTGGGTCTACCTGGTATAAAGTGAAGCTTAGGTACACTAAATAATTTGATTGTTTGAGCCAAATACCCATTTACCCCTTCTGACTTGACCTCTTTTTCTATAAGAAATTGGGTGATCCAGACTGCTTAATTCTGTTTCTGGGTCTCCAAAGTTAAAGCAGAGGCCCAAGGACTATTCAAGCAAGTAACATCTGAATTTTATCGAGTTATCTGAATATTTGTCTGTTTCCTGATTCAGTTGGATTGTGGAGACCTGGCCAAATATTTCAGTAAACCAGGGATAAAACAAGAAGATCACGGTGTTCTCTTAAAACTGTAGTCAAAATCAAAAGGAAGATGAATCTATGCCTACCTCTTGCTGGGTTAACCTTTTCCTGCTTTCCAGTTGTATAAATCAAAGGGTAAGACAATAGGCTAGATTTAAGAGGGGCATCTACACCAGAGTAAGGATTGGAATATGTTATTTCTGTATCCATCAGAGATATGTCCTTTGGGTCAAAGCTACATAGTCTGTCAGGAGAAGATCAAGAATAAATCTTCAAATGCAAAGCTGAACTACTGACTTTAGCAAAAGGCTGTCAACTTGTTGTTCTTTTTCTGTTGCATCCTCCCAAATAGGGAGGATAATAATACCATAAACTGTCTCCCTGACCACCTGTTTAGCATGTCCATCTTGGATAAAACTCACTTTATAAGTTAGAAGAGATGATAAGTAGAATCGCACCTTATGCAAATTGGCGTTCCTAGCAACATACCAAGAAAATGTTGAGTGAATGGATAATTAAAGTGTTAAATCTGGTGACATATTCACAGCTAGCAGTTTTCCATGCCACTATTAATATTTAAATTAATTAAAAATAAATTTTAAAAATTTGGTTCCTAGAAGCAGCCTGAGGGAGTTCCAGTCAAGATGGTGGAATAGACGGTTCCCAGCATCACTCTCTCCCACAAATCAACCAATTTACAACTATAAAAATGTAACGTCAGCCAAGCTGGGGCCACTGGAGCTCAGGGGAAGAGGAGCTCAGAGACTTACAGAGTTCATGAAGGCAGGAGAAACCACGATGAAAGAAAGAAAAAGCTGTTCTGAGTATTTTGGGCCACAGCTACTTTAATGCTGGAGCTGCTGAGCACATGGAGCAGGAGCCGGCAGAAGCCACAGCTGTGCCCTTCAGATGGCGTTACTTGGAGGAGGCAGGGGAGAAGAGGGCCTTGGCGGACCCCAGGACAGCAAGATCACTAATAGGGTTCCCATGGACCCATGCAGGAGAGAGGGGACAGAACAACTGAAAAAAGGGAGCCATTCAGAGGCTGGTGAGTCATCACAAGGGACCACCAGTGCAGGGCCTTTCCCATGGGAAGTGTTTGCAGCACAGGTGGTGGGGGAGATGGGCCCACTAGGAGAACACTGGGACACAGCAAGGACAGCCAATCCGACCCCCAATAAGTGCAGGACCACTCAGAGGAGACTGGTCAGGAATGCAGAATTGCATGGGGTACTGTTTGATGAAAAAACTCAGGCCCAGATCAGAGTTTCTACACAACCCAGGTTCACCAAGTCTCTGAAGAGCTGGAAGTACTGATAAGGTCAACCATTAAACCCTGAGCTGCACAAAAAGCCTTCCCTAGGGAAACGGTGGCAAAGCAGCAATTTAGCTCAACTACACAGCGCAAGTACTGGTTCCCACAAGAAGTTCCCCCATTTTAGAAGTAAGCAAAGGACAAGAGATTAGTTCCAGCCCAGGCACAACACCAGCATCTTGGGGCCTGCCTGGGAACCAGAGTCTTGGAGCCGGGGACCAGATACAACCCCCACATCCAGGCACACCACACTAGCGCCTCAGGGCCCACCTGGGGACCCAGGCATGGAGAAGGGGACCAGACCCCCCCCCTCCCACAACCAGGCAGACCATGCCAGCACCTCAGAGCCCACCCAGGGACCTAAGGCATGGAGAAGGGGACTGGACTTCCGTCCCACAACCAGGCACACTGCTAGCACCATGAGGCCCCGCCCAGGGGGCATGGAGCCGGGGACCAGACCCCCATCCGACAACCAGGCACACCACGCCAGCACCTTGGGGCCAACCTGGGGACCCAAGGCATGGATCCAGGGACCAGACACTCCCTACAGCCAGGCACACTGCCAGCATCAAGGAGTATGCCAAAAACATCACCTCCATGTGGGTGGCCCACCACAGCCCCCACAATAACCATGGCTGCTGAAAAAGCAGCTAGATGCCACAATCACCATGCAGATGGTCTGCCAGCCACTGGAATGCATTGACACAAGGCGAGTCACCAGCAGAGATAAAGAAAAGAAGAGGATGTCTCTCTCCACAAAGCCCATTCCAGAGTGACAGAAGAAGTATCTGCTCTATGATAATATTGGGGGACCTGACCAAAAATACATATCCCAAGATGGTATTGGGTCTAGAAGAGTTAAAGAGGGATATCCAGGAGCTGTGGCATGTGAGCAGGTCTAAATGGTAGGACACATTGAGGTTCTATGCTGCAGAGGGTCCACTGTCAACTGGAATTACAAATGGAAAGTGGCACTTCCCTCAGAAAAGAGTCAAAACTCTCTTCCTATTGCCACAGTGCATAAAGCAAGTTCATCTCACAGAGGGGAATAAGGCCAAGAGACCACTGAAAAGAAAGAGGCATAAAACGGCAGCACTGTAAACTGATAACTTGGAAAACTAAGCACTGGGCAAACATTTGCATGGGAAGGAAAGCCTCTATAGAAACCTGCTGGGGGCAATGGTACTTAAGACTGTACTCTGAGCAAGTTGATCAGTAGAAAACATGGACTTTTCTACTGCTCTTTATTTGTAATTAAGGCTCTCAAGCAAGGGGCAGACATCCCAGCACAGAAGGCTTAGCAAGTCAGCATTGAGTGAGGCAGAGAAGAAAATACGCTGCAGACCATGACAGAGAATGCTCGGTGGCCACTCACCAGCTTCTCAGAGAAGGAGAAACTGAAAATAATTCCAAATCCATTCTTTATCCATATTACATAAATATTACAGTCCATATTACATAAATATTCAGAGTAAACTATGTGATCAGTAATTCTTACTTCATTCACAGCATGGGTTTTGTTGCTCTTAACAAATCTTTCAGCCACATGGCATGTGGGGGTGGTTCAGGGCCCCAAGAAATTCCAAAATCCATCCCTCACCCCCAGAAGTAGTCTAATCTTAATTTGTTCTGTTCCTTTAAGGTTTTAGTATCTAATGAGATGCATGAATTCAACCCTGACGGAAAGCCTCAGGAACCACTTACTTCACAGTTTTGTCTGAGGCTAGCACAGATTCACAATTTCAGCATGTTGCTTTATATGCAGCCATCATGTTCCAAGTATATTCAAGTAACATGGATTCCTCCCTCCCTCTCTCCTTTAGCAATATAAAGGAATAAAAAAGGAATAAAGATGATACAGGCTGTCTGTTTCTTCATTCAACCAACATACGATGAGTACCAAGTACTGCACTAGGTGTTGGGAACACAGAAGAGAAAAAGCACTTACTTTGTTGTGTTGAAACAGACATGAGTGCCCAACATGGACCTGCCCCAGATATCCCTAACACAGGGGGTGGACAGTGAGTCAGGGAAGGCCTCACCAAAGAGGTAACATGAGAAGTGAACTGAGCCAGGCTAGCATCAGGCAAACAGGTTTGGGTAGAACAGGGGCAGGGAGAGCACTCCAGGCGAGCAGAGGGTATGGTACGTACCAAGTCGCTGAAATGTAAGAATACTTGGGTTTCAGGAACAATAGGGCAAGTCCTTAGTGCAGCTAGGATACAGCCGGGGAAAGTGGGAGAGGAGATGAAACAGGGCCAGATTATGATGGGTGACCACCTGGCAGAAGAATACGATAGAATATTGGCCTAGAGATCATTTTTAGTTGATGACATCAGTGGAATGGGTATAGAACAATGTTTAAAGAATAAATCACTTAGCTGGACAAAAATCTTACTGGACAAATGTTGCTCATGATAAAGCAACTTTCAAAAGGGAAATTCTCATTATATAAATGATAGCTAGTAATGCTGGCTTGTACAGGTCTGCTAAGTGTTTCATGCCTTGAGTCAACAGTAAAGTTCACCATAAACTTGAGAAGGTCTATCTTAAATGAACTCCTTATTTTGCTTTTTTTTTTGCAAAAAAATCCAAACCATGATTGAGAAAACGGAAATGGTGCCATCTGCTAGCAGTTAAGGATCAGATAAGCATTTATGAAGCTATATTTTTTTAAGTAATAATATTTGTATTAGGCCAAAGCCCACTTTACCTTTTCCATTTTTCAGAAGTCAGGAAGCAGCATAACATTTGTCAGCAGTCACAAAGACAGGGCAGTCAGGCGCTAGTAAACTCAAATGGTCCCATCTATTTCAGTCACTGTAGTCAGTGAGCACACGGTTCTGAATAACGTAGCTCTGATAGAGCCCTTTTTGCATTTTCTACAGCACTATGCGTTGTCAACAGGAAAACCTCCATGTCCTAATTCTGGAGGCAATTAGTAACAACGAAGAATGTGGCCTGTTGCTAGGGTAATGGCATACCACCATCAAATATCTCCTATGGACAAATACACAATTCTGATTTAATTGCCTAAAGCAGAAAACAATACAGGTTATCATGGTGACTGTACTTTTATCAGCCAAGTAAACATAAATTGTTCCCTCCTTGTGCAAGGGAACAATTGCCCCTCAAAGGCAAGACCGAGTGAAAGTAAACTGGAATCAACCTACACAAAATAATTGTTTAAGTCAATATCAGTAAAACAGTCATTCATCTTCTACTCAGATATGTACATATATTAAGAACAAAACTAAAAAGCCATTTTATTGAAGATCCTCTGTGGTGAATCTTTACCATTGTTGTTCAGGGAAACAGAAGGAGAGATGGCTGTTAGTAAATCAGAGGCCCCTGAATGTCAGGTAGCTCAGTCTCTAACCAAAGGCTACGATGTGCAATCTTCATCTTCTTGTTATCAGCTGCTGGAAGGAGGAACAAGAAATGGAAAGAAAGCATGGTGGCCTTGCAAATTCTATGCCTTGCTTTTCTTAAATATCACAACTTCCGAAATATCCTCAGAATTTATCAAAAAATTAAACCTGCACAAAAGTTCTTAGGTTCATATGGATTAAAAAGGGATATGTTTTTGCTCAGCTCTCAAAAATGTCCTGTGTGTGCTCAAACTATGAAAACAATAATATTCAATTAATATGAAATGCAGCTTTTTCATTTTTATTTACTGTTGAAAAGGAAGAAATAACCCCTTGGACTTTTTAAAAACTGAGTTCAGCATTCATTAATACTTGGTGCCAACTGTTCAGCTCAGAGGAGTGGTCCTTGGTCCAAAAGTAGCAATCTGGCCATAGTCCTGCCGTGGCACAAACACATTCACACCAGAAATGAGGGACCAGTACAGCTCCATTCCACAGACAGACACGCACCCATTCTCCCCAAGTGGAAGAAAGACCACAGCTCTTTTTTTCCTGGATAGTCTTCCTGCTTATCTGGGAAAAAAACTTTTTGGATTATACCCAGCTATTCCAAAACATCTATACATATTCCAAAATGTCTCATGCAGCCGTCCCGAAAAAGATTTTTTTAAAAAAAGGCAATAACATTAAACTGACTTTTAATACATGAAAATGATTTTTAACTTATTTCATGCAGATAGGCTTAAGTTGATGTTGATATTCTTTTCCTCTTATCACAAGTTTGCTAAAACCTACAGACTCTTCCTCCACTTCACTACAGCAACAACTCTACTCAAATGAAAAGATGGCAACTTTTAACTCTCATGCCTGGTAGAAAATATGTTTAAGGGCACTGTTGTGAGTGAGTCATAAGATACTCAGTTGCTACAGGGAACAAAAATATTAGGTCTATGTTTTAAATTAAAATCCATTTTTAGCAACATGTATGAAAAATAATTTTAATGAAGAACAGATAACAGGGCTTAATATGAATGTGTGATAATAAAAAACTGCAAATATTTGGGCCATTTATTAGGGAACGTGTATCTCAAATGGTAATGAACAGTGTATTCCATTTTAACAAAAGAACTCTCCTACTCCCCAAGGAGTTATTTAACATTTACAGAATGCCAGTAGTGTAGTGAGTGTGCAGTTCTTTAGCGCCATGTGACAAGTTCTTGTTTTAAGTTCTGGTATGGGGGGGAAAATGTATGACTGATTATGTGCCCTATTTTTTTTTCTATTTTTTTAAAAACAAAAGAAAACAAACCAAAAAAGTTCCATATAATTAATCTATTAAAAGTTCAATTCATTTTGAAAAGCATAGCATCAACAGGACTTAAAGCAGGCTAGACGAAATACTTTATCATATGCAATGGAAATATATGATTTTTAAAAACCTAATCACATAGTTCAGAGGAACTACGTGACTAGAATTAGATTATAAAATGCCACTTGCAGAGTGTTAACATCCACTGGGTTTTAATCCACTTCACGGGGCTACTTTGCTCTGGCCATGACTATAACCCTCAGAACCAACTGTCCCCTGCTAAGCCACTCCATCTCTTCTCTTCAAGGCCTAATCTCTAAAATCTTAGACAAAAAGCAGTTGAAGGGCTGCGAAGAGTAGTTAACAGGCTATTTGGTATCAAAGGACAGTGATGACTGTCAAGTCAATGGCCTAAAATGCTAAGCAAGATTTGCCAAAACCACTTTATGTAGACACTCATTTCAGAACCTAATAAATTTAAGTTCTGGGTTACACACTCCACCCATCTGAAAGTCATGTGACCTTGGGTCAAGTTACCCAACTTCTTGAAGCCTATTTTCTCATCTGAAAAATGAGGTGAATAATAATACCACATGGGATTGTAGTAAAGATTAAATGAGACAGCATATGTAGTGTACTTAGTACATAACAGGGACTCTAAATATTTCTGTTGCTGGTCCACTGTGACTTCCACAGCCTCAGATGTGACCAGGTATTTACGAGTGTTGTCTTTTGCCTGAACCTACTCTCTCATGACTTATTTCTTGAAAGTGTCATTGTGTTTCATTTTTCTCCCTACAATCAATCTTAAACATGAAAATTATTTCCAAAGGTGCCATCTCCACTGTATTACATGTTCCTCCTTCCTGTTCAAATCTTTTCACCCTACAGAACGAAGAACAGCTAAATATTTGGTCTGGCCTTATTTCAAGATATAATTATCTTCTCCTGATACCCCTAAGCATTCATTCTACTCAAACAGATATCCTAATCAATTTCATACAGGTAATCCAAGCCCCTGAATGAGCTTATTAGGACAGTTGATGGTCTAAACCACTGCTACTCAAAGTATGGTGCGTGGACTGGAGATAGTCTCTGATCAGACAAGTACAGAACAGCAATTTGACACAGTAATTTTATGTCGGTTAAATCTAATATTGAAAACTTGGGAGTTGTATTTTGTATGTCCTTTTAAACTTTATTTACTAGTTATTTATATTTACTGTATTTTTTTTTTTTTTTGTCTTTTGTCTTTTTCCATGTCCGGCAACGGATCGCAACCCTCAGTGTTGCCCCTGTACCGGACCGGGGACCGGCAACGGGATCGCAACCCTCGGTGTTGCTCCCGCGCCTCGCTCAGCCAGTGAGCGGGAACCGGTCTGTATGTGGGATCCGAACCCTCGGGCAGGAGCGCCGCCGCGCTTCCCAAGCGGCGCACTATCCAGTGCGCCACCGGGCCGGCCCCTATATTTACTGTATTTTTAAAAATTATTCTACCTTGAATTGAAAAGAAAAGAAATGGCCTTCATCACAGACAACCTGAGAAGCATTGCTCTAACATACTGCTCTGCACTATTAAATGCTATTTTCCTAGCTTCTCAAGCACAGCTAGTCTCTCCTACCAAATATGGCAGCTTCTAGGTAATCTGAACACTGAAGACAATACTAAGTTATACAGAACCTACTCTACCTCAGAAGCAAACACAAGTCATCTATTTACATACATGTGTAATTTTGTCCCCTGGAATTTTGCTAGATATAAACTTACTATAGCATGGAATTTGATAGAGGGTTGGTCCATTTGGGGGCCTTTCCAAGCATTCTCCAAGTTTTCATTCACTATTTTACTGAGATGCATTGGTTAGAAATCAACTTCAAGCAGGTGGTTTAAAAGTAACAAAAGAAAAATATTTAGGGCCGGCCCAGTGGCGCACTGGATAGTGCGCCCGCTTGGGAAGCGCGGCAGCCCTCCCGTCCGAGGGTTCGGATCCCACGTACAGACCGGCTCCCGCTCACTGGCTGAGCGAGGCGCGGGAGCAATGCCAAGGCTTGCGATCCCGTCGCCGGTCCCCGGTCCGGTGCGGGGGCAACACTGAGGGTTGCGATCCGTTGCCGGACACGGAAAAAAGACAAAAAGACAAAAAAAAAAAGGAAAAATATTTAAAGAAATGCTCTTGTAGCATGAACCCCAAGAACAACATTATGAGGAGGTTCTAGTTAATCTGTTCTTTTATAAGTATTGCAGATTCATCAACATTATCTCTTTATCTGTAAGAGGATACTAACAATGACTTCTACATGAATTATAAACCCCAGTGCCCTGGTACAGAGCCAGGTACAGTAAGCTTCTGTGGAGGCTCTTGATGAGCTAACCCCAGTCAAGAACACAAAACCTGCTACCTTCTTAAGTGCGTTGCTGAACAAGTTCCTTCTATCTTGAGGCAGAAATTTAACAAACATATTTAAACACTTTCTATGTGCAAAGAATTATTCTGGGAGGTGAGGGTAGACCACCATCAACAATACACAGTGCCTGGACTCAAGGAGCTACAACCTAGTAGGAAAATAATACAGGTATATAAGTAACTATTACACAAAGTAGTGCCTAGTAAATGCTGTGTGAGATTTATAAACTTCTTCTTTATAGAAGTTCAAAGAACATAATCTCACATCTAGTTGGGAGGGTCTAGATAGGTTTTATGGGATAGAACGCATTTGAGGGAAGGTAGGAGAATGGATAAGACATCAACAGCTAATAGTATTACATGGAGAATGAAGAAATGAGCATGAGATTAGCTGCACACACACAAACTCATTAGTTTACTGCTCATAAACATGCTCCTCAAAATCTGTGACTATCATACTAAAAACTATTACATCATTCGTGAAAGTTATAAACTGATAAGGAAATTTATTTCCTTATCCATGCAATGTATTGTATTTTGTGGTTGCTAATTCAAAAAGTGAATATAAGAAACCAGATTTCCGAAGTTAAAAAAAGGATAATACACTCAAACAAATTTCAAGTTTACATTTATAATATTAACAAGATTCTTTAGTTATAAAATATCGACATCAACTTCAGGTTAACCAGAGGTGCAGGAGCCCAGAGCTATGTTCAAGAGTGAAAGGGGACAAACCAGAACAGAACACGTAAGTATCACCTAGGAATTCTCAGACACTTGAGCAGGTGCCTGGACTTGGGGCACAAACTTAGTTGGGTATTAAAGGGAGGGAATTCTCCCAACAGGCTGGAGAACATGTGGATGTTTGGGTCACAGTAAAATAAACCTATAAACATAATCCCTGCTATTATGTATTGAACTGTGTACCCCCAATAGTTTAATGTATTGGAGGCTTGGTCCCCTCTGTGACAGTGTTAAGTCGGTGGGAAGTCCTACTATGGTAATTGAAAGGTGGGGACTTGAAGAGGTGATTAAATTGCGAGGCCCACCCTTGTGAATGGATTGATCCATTCTCTGAATAATGGGTGTGGTTCTGAGGGTCTTAAAAGGAGAGCTGTTTCTTTACCCTCCACTCCCTTGGAGCTTAGGAATTATACTTTTTCAATTAAGGTTTTCTAAATGAAAAACATCCTTTTTGCTACAGATCACAAATATTCCTCTTATTTTCTGTGTTTCAACGTATGAAACATCTGTCAATGGAGTTGGAAGAACATGGGCTTTTGAGAATCAAATAAATTCAGATTTTCCTAAACTGTTGGTCTTATGAAGGAGAGTAGTGGGAGATGAGGCCAATGCAGGAAGAACTTGGACAATCAACCTAGATGCAAATATTCCTGAAAGCATAATTGTTATTATTATGGATAACATTTATTGCGTGCTTACTGGGTGCTTCACATAGATTCTCTCATTTAATCTTCACAACGTCCTTATGACATAGGTACACTTATTAACCCCATTTTACATCGCAGGAAACTGAGGCACAGAAAAGCACACTTAATCACTAACATTTAGATGAATAGGTTCCTTTTTTTCTTTCAGTACTAAGGCCAGTGATAACTCTGTTTTTTGGCAGAACACAAAAGGCAGAGTCATAAGGCACCATTTTGGTACCCAAAGCAACCACATAAAACGGGCCCTGAAGATCTACAAATTCAGTATAATTCCTATCAAAATCCCAGCTGACTTTTTAGCAGAAATTGACGTGCTGATCCCAAAATTCATATGCAAATGAAAGGGATGAAAAATAGTCAAAACAATCTTCAAAAGAAAGTTTGGAGGACTCACACTTCAATTTCAAAACTTAATCCAAAGCTACAGTAATCAAGACTGTGTGCTACTGGCATAAAAAGACAGAGAGCAATAGAATACAATCAACAGTCAAGAAAAAACCTTACCTTTATGGTCAATTGATTTTTGATTAGGGTACCAAGATAATTCAACTGGTGAAGAATAGTCTTTTTAACAAATGGCACTAAAACAAGTAGATATCCACATGTAATGAATGAAGTTAGACCTCTACCTTGTAGTACACATAAACATTAACTCAAAATGGATCACAGACCTAAATGTAAGAGCTGAAACTATAAAACTTTTAGAAGAAAACATAGGCATAAATCTCCATGATCCTGGATTAGGTGATGGTTTCTCAGACACGATCCCCAAAACACAAGTGACCAAAAAAAAAAAAAAAAACCAGATAAACTGAATGTCATCAAAACTAAAACTTTTGGGGCCGGCCCGGTGGCGCACTGGATAGTGCGCCGCTTGGGAAGCGCGGCGG
>NW_007729325.1:190489-194722 GCF_000696425.1 Galeopterus variegatus
GAAAAGGGAAAAAAAAAAAAAAAAAAAAAAAAAAAAAAAAAAAAAAACTAAAACTTTTGCACTTTAAAGGATACTATTAAGAAAATGAACAGAAAACCTACAGAACAGGAGAAAACATTTGTAAATCATATATCTGATAAAGACCATGTATCCAGAATACGTAAAGAATTCTTACAACTCAACAATAAAAAGAACAATACAATTGAAAGTTGGGCAAAGGATCTGAACAGATATTTCTCAATAAAAGACATGCAAAAGTCCAATAAACACATGAAAGGGAACTCAACATCATTAGCCACTAAGAAAATGCAAATCAAAACCACAATAAGATACTACTACATAGCCACTAGGATAGCTAAAAGAAAAAAGACAGACAATAGCAAGTGTTGGTGAGCACCTGGAGAAAGTACAACCCTCATACATGGCTAATGGGAACATAAAATGGTGCATCCACTTTGGAAAATAGTTTGGCAGTTCCTTAAAATGTTAAACATAGACTTAACATGTTACCCAGCAAATCCAGTCCTAGGTATATATGCAAGAGAAATGAAAACATACATTTACACAAAAATTTGTATGCAAATGTTTACAGCAGCATTAAGCACTATTTATAATAGCCCCCAAAAGTAGAAACAATCCAGATGTCTATCAACTGATGAATGGATGAACAAAATGTGGGCATACACATACAATGGAATAGTATTTGTTAATAAAAAGATATGAAGTAGATACATACTATAACATGGATGAGCATGAAAACATTATTTACACTCAGTGAAAGAAATCAGTAGCAAAAGCCCCCTATTATATGATTCTATTTGCATGAAATGTCTAGAATAGGTAAACCTATAAAGATAGAAGGTAGATCAGTGATTGCCTAAGACAGGGGATTTGCAGGAATATGGGGAACTGCTAACGGGTTCAGGTTTCTTTTTTTTTTTTTTATTTAATTTATTCTAATTTTCTTTATTTTGGCGACTGGCTGGCATGGGGATCCAAACTTTTGACCTTGGTGTTATAGATCCTTGTTCTAACCAACTGAGCTAACCAGCCAGCCCTAGGTTTTTTTTTTTTCAGGTGATAAAAATATTCTAAAATTGATTGTGATAATGGTTGCACAACTCTGTGAATATTACTAAAAACCATTGGATTGTACATTTTATTTATTTAACTTTTAAAAAATTTATTACTTTATTATTTATTTATTTATTTTATTTTAACTTCTCAAAATACATTGTAGTTGATTTTCATGTCCCTCTACCCCTTTCTCTTCCCCCATCCCTGTCCCTCCCCACACTACATCATATCTGTTCACTTGTCTTTAACAAGTTCAAGGAACTGTTGTGATTGCTGTGTCTTCTTCCCCCCCACCCTTTATTTGTTTGTATATTTATTTATTTATTTTTAGCTCCCACGAATAAATGAGAACATGTGGTATTTTTCTTTCTGTGCCTGACTTGTTTCACTTAATAAATTTTCTCTAAGTCCGTCCATGTTGTTGTGAATGGTAATATTTTATTCTATTTTATAGCAGAGTAGAATTCCATTGTGTAGATATACCACAGTTTCCTTATCCACTCATCTGATGAGGGACATTTCGGCTGGTTCCAACTCTTGGCTGTTGTAAACAGTGCTGCAATAAACATGGGAGTACAGATATCCCTTCAGTATGATGATTTCCCTTCCTCTGGGTATATTCCCAGCAGTGGGATTGCTGGGTCATATGGTAGATCTATCTGTAATTGTTTGACGAACCTCCATACCATTTTCCATAAAGGCTGCACCATTTTGCAGTCCCACCAACAGTGTATGAGAGTTCCTTTTTCTCCGCAACCTTGTCAGCATTTATCGTTCTCAGTCTTTTGGATATTAGCCATCCTAACTGGGGTGAGATGGTATGTCAAAGTGGTTTTGATTTGCATTTCCCGAATACTGAGTGATGTTGAATATTTTCTCATGTGTCTGTTGGCCATTCATATATCTTGTTTTGAGATATGCCTATTCAGCTCCTTTGCCCATTTTTTAATTGGGTTGTTTTTGCTGTAAAGTTGTTTCAGTTCCTTATATATTCTGGATATTAATCCTTTGTCAGATGTATGCATAGTTTTCAAATATTTTCTCCCACTCTGTTGGTTGTCTTTTCACTCTGTTGATTGCTTCTTTTGCTGTGCAGAATCTTTTTAGTTTCATATAATCCCATTTGTTTATTTTTCCTTTGGTTGCCTGTGCTTTGGGGTCATATTCATGAAGTCTGTGCCCACTCCTACTTCCTGGAGTGTTTCCCCTATGTTTTCTTTAAGGCGTTCTATTGTTTCAGGATGTATATTTAATTCTTTAATCCACTTTGAGTTGATTTTGGTATATGGTGAGAGGTATGGGTCTAGTTTCATTCTCCTACATACGAATATCCAGTTTTCCCAGCACCCTTGCCAAAGAGGCAGTCTCTTCCCCAGTGTGTAGACTTGGTGCCTTTGTCAAAGATCAGATGGCTGTAGGTGTGTGGGTTGATTTCTGGGTTCTCTGTTCTATTCCATTGATCTGTGTGTCTGTTTTTATGCCAGTACCATTCTGTTTTGGTTATTATAGCTTTGTAGTATAGCTTAAAGTCAGGTAGTATTATGCCTCCAGCTTTATTTATTATTATTATTTATTTATTTATTTATTTATTTATTTTTGCTCAGGATTGCTTTGGCTATGTGTGGTCTTTTGTTATTCCATATAAATGTCTGGATAGTTATTTCCATTTCTGAGAAAAATGTCATTGGAATTTTGATGGGGTTTTTTTTGAATCTGTAGATCACTTTGGGTAATATGGACATTTTCACAATGTTAATTCTTCTGATCCAAGAGCATGGGATATCTTTCCATCTTCTTCTGTCCTCTTTAATTTCTCTCAACAGTGGTCTGTAGTTCTCTTCATAGAAATTTTTCACATCCTTGTTTAACTTTATTCCTAAGTATTTTATTTTTTTAGTGGCTAATGTAAGTAGGCCAGTTCTCTTGATTTCTTTTTCTGCGTGTTCACTGTTGGAGTATAGAAATGCTACTGATTTTTGTGTGTTGATTTTGTATCCTGCAACTTTGCTGAAATTATTTATCAAGAGTTTCTTTGTAGAGGCTTTAGGCTGTTCAATATATAGGATCATATCATCTGCAAACAGGGACAGTTTGGCTTCATCTTTTCCAATCTGGATGCCCTTTATTTCCTTCTCTTCTCTGATTGCTCTGGCTAGTACTTCCAACACTATGTTGAATAGGAGTGATGAGAGTGGGCATCCTTGTCTAGATCCTGTTCTTAAGAAGGACTGTACATTTTAAATGGGTGAATTTTATGGAATGTTAATTATATATTAATAAAGCTGTTTTAAAAAAAACAAAACAAAGAACAGACCCTCGAATCAATTGGGGGTAAAGAAGGAGTGGGTGAAAGGCTAACAGGCCCCACACACACAAAGCAGGAAGAGCATGGAGCACTTCCTGCTCCTGCCATTGGGTTTTCTGGCTGCCTAGGGACTGAAGAGGGGAGAGAAGGAGAGACTATTTGCCAAGTAGGGAGTTAGCTTTAAAATTTGCACAATCTTTAAAAATCATCTTTTACAATGTTGGGGATAAGGCTCCAGTCGTCCTGCCCTGCTTATAGCACAGAGGAAAGTGCAGGGAAGGTTATAAGAAAGTGCACGTTGTTCCTAGGAACCAACTTGATCCTGGGCTTCGTGAGCCCTTACCATCTAACTTGTCCACTGAACAAAGCAGTCATATCCTGAAGACAGTTAATACAGACTTCGAGTGCCTGTCATTTCAAAAGAACAAAACCCTCGGACTCCCTGACTCCAGTGACCTGAGGACCTACTCATTCAAAGGGTAAGGCATATTTCCTAGATGCTAAGAACTCCTAGTGCCTTCTTTAAAATGCCTAGTTACGGGCCGGCCCGGTGGCGCACTGCGCTAGTGCGCCGCTTGGGAAGCACAGAGGCGCTCCCGCCGAGGGTTCGGATCCCACATACAGACAGGTTCCCGCTCACTGGCTGAGCGAGGCACGGGGGCAACACCGTGGTTTGCGATCCCATTGCCGGTCCCGGTCCGGTACGGGGGCAACACTGAGGGTTGCGATCCGTTGCCGGACACGGAAAAAGACAAAAAAAAAAAATTATCCCCTTATGATAAATTGACCACACCAACATATGTTCCAAAAGCACCGCTCATGACTAAATATGAGCTGCAGCCTAATGTAAG
>NW_007729325.1:194951-204999 GCF_000696425.1 Galeopterus variegatus
GGAAAAAAAAAAAAAAAAAAGACAAAAATAATAAAATAAAATAAAATAAAATAAAATAAAATAAAATAAAATAAAATAAAATAAAATAAAATAAAATAAAATGCCTAGTTACTTCCCCACTTAGCCAAGTAGTGATCCATTAATGCTAACTAAAAAAAAAATTTAACTAAGTTTTTGGTTTTAAAGATGGCTTCTCAGCATGTATCCAGTAAAACAGTGGCAAACCAGTGATAAGATGTCTCAATACAGACAATTATTTAGGATAAACAGGCATTAAAAATCCAACCTCACCTTACGTGGTTTCTGCATCTCTCCCAACCTAAAGTGGGTACTGCACCCCTCCAGGTGGAAATTTTAAGTAGAGTAAAAACACTGTGAGGTTACTGCTGTCTTTTAGCAAGATATTACAATATTTAGGTTTTTTTCCCACATAATTCCTATCTTTCTTCTTCAAATCAATACATCTGATAAAAAGTATGTTCAGCAAAATATCAGAAGCCATAATGTAGAATGATTTAAAAGGTAACAGCAATAAATGATAGATAGGTTCTCCATACATGGAATTTTCTGAAGTACATTAAAAGGGAATTATATAAAAGACAATTCGGTTTGCTCTGAAGTTATTTATGTGTAAGCTCAAGAACAGTGGAGGCTTTCTAGGAATTTATCCTAAGCAAATAATCCAAAAAAAAAAAAAAAAAAGGAAAAGACTAAATGCATAAAGCTATGCATTACACACCATTACTTTTAAGAGTAGAAATTCTGAAACAGCCTAAATGCTCAGACATAAAGAAATGGGTAATTAATGCCTGACACATATACCTATGGAGTATTATGTAACTGTCAACAATAATTATGTAGCACATGGAGAAATACTTAGGATGCTGTTTTATAATCACAATGCTAAATTGTATACAATAATTACAACTATGCATCAATCATATAAACAAGAATGGAAAGAGGCAAGAAAAAATGTATTACTAAAGTGCAATTTCATGTGATATTTTGTAAGGTAAGGAAAAAAGACTTGGGAGAAATACAGTGGGTTAATTAAACACATGATTTCTACTTTACAGATCTAAATTTATTCACATAAAAGGTTTCACAATTTTTTTTTCCTGCTGGCTGGCTGGCTGGTACAGGGATCCAAACCTGTGATCTTGGTGTTATAAGGCTGTGCTCTAACCAACTGAGCAAACCAGCCAGCCAAAGATTATGATATATATGGTATGATATAATGATTGTTTGCTTTTGCTAACTAGGGGACATTTTTAAAACAATTTTATTTACATACCATAAAATATACCCATTGTAGGTATATATTTCAATAGTTTCTCATCAACTTCTAGAGCTATGCATCCATCACCACAACCTAGTTTTAGGACATCTCCATAGCCCCGAAAAGTTCCCTCATGCCTTTTGGAACCAGTTTCCACTCGTAATCCCATGGATCTGCCTTCTATCACTACAGAAGTAATTGTATTTTTTGACAGAAAAAAATGAAAATAAGTCACATGTTTATGTATTCACCCAGAAACGTCAGAATGAACATGCACCAAAACTTTATGCAGATAACTAAAGTTCTGAAAAATATTTTCCTAAAGTTTTTAACTAATTAGCTTCTGTTACCTATAGAGGTTTTTAACTTTACTTTTTAAAAATGATGTATGAAAATTCCACATAAATGTGGCAGATTGTAGAAATGCATTAACTTTCACAACCAAAACCCAACTACAAGTATAAAGGCTTTTTTTGTTGTTGTTGTTGTTTTCTGTGACCGGTAAGGCTATCGTAACCCTTGGCTTGGTGTCACCCGCACCGCGCTCAGCCCTATATAGGATCCGAACCTGAGGCCTCGGTGCACGCTGCACTCTCCTGAGTGAGCCACGGGGTCGGCCCTATAAAGGCTTTTAATCAAAACCCATAGAAGGTATACTCTAATATAAACTATGAACTTTAGTTAATAATAAGGTATCAATATTCATGTAATTGTAATAAAGGTACCACAATGATGCAAGATGACAATAATAGGGGAAATTGTGGGGGGTACAAAAGAAGTATATGGGAGCTCTCTGTACTTCCTACTCCATTTTTCTGTAAACTAAAACTGCTCTAAAAATGTCTATTAATTAAAACAAAGCAAAACAAAAAACAACCAATGAAATACTCTTTTTAAAAAACCTGCTAAATTAGCAGTGAAATTGGTACTCTTACATTCCAGGAAGAACAGTTAATTGGGAGAATCCTTTGGGGAAACATTAAGACATTATGTATCTGAAAAGAATAACTTTCAACTGAGCTATTTTACTTTTGGAAATCTACCCTAAGAAAAAAGTACAAAGTATGTGTGGAATGATCCATAAGTACCAAAAATTCAGTGGGTAAATGGTTAAATAAATTATGATGTGTCATTAGATGGAATTAGGCTGCTAAAAAATACAATCATAGTAACATTACAGAAAAATATTCATGAAATACTAATTCTAAAGGAAGAATACAAAATTACAAAGGCAATGATAATTATGAAAAAACCTTTCTGCAAAAAGCTGTGTGAAATTGGTGGGATTATAGATACCGTTTTTCTCTTTTTCCCAAACTTTCTAAAATGTTACATTTTCTTTAAACAGGGAAGGGGTTTGAAATGATGAGGTAAACTGAACTTTTAGAATTACTTTAATATAAATATTGGATTTGGTAATGTCTTAATGACATTTGATTATAGATACCGTTTTTCTCTTTTTCCCAAACTTTCTAAAATGTTACATTTTCTTTAAACAGGGAAGGGGTTTGAAATGATGAGGTTAACTGAACTTTTAGAATTACTTTAATATAAATATTGGATTTGGTAATGTCTTAATGACATTTTTTATCCTATGGAAGATTTAAACCTTGGAGTTAGCTGTGGATAGCATTACTTCATAGGACAAGTGTTCAGCTGTATAAGAATTATTACTATTTTAATATAACAACTAGACTATTTTAATGTTCATTAATTTCAAATTTCAAAAACTCTTGCATTGACTTTTTAAAATAAAATATTGTCAGCATTAAGACTATCTGAATTTTAAAAACAGGGTTTTTGGACTGAATTTGGTATACATATCTTTTCCTTATGATTTCTGATTGCTTAACTTTATAAATTTGAATCTGGGCTCTTAAAATCATAATTTTTCTACTTTATAATATAATGTGACTGGGTTTTTTGTTGTTGCATATTTTTATAGTTGGTGTTATAAATTGTTCAAGGATTAGTATTCTGACTTAAACGTTCTAAGAACACTTAATACCAGAACATTTTACACTGAGTGTTCTCAGTACTGCCAAGTACCAAATATTCAGGTACTAAGCAAAAGTGTGTCAAGGGCTAAATTTGAAATTTTCAAGGCTTGGTACTAAACATTATGTTTTGAGGGGGATGCTGTTGTAGCCTTAGTACCCCACAACCTACAAACCAAAATGGCTTCAATACTAAATAAAAAGTCATCTGTCACAGCTATATACATTTCAATAGGCCTCATGAGTTTTTGTCATATTTTATCAACAGGCCCTAGAGTAAGGACAACACTTTTGGCACTTCATTATTCAGCCCATTTCCCAGACTCAGTTCTTCCCAGAGGACAATCTACCAACTATTCATGATTTCTCTTGGGAACACTTGAATCCAAAATAAGTTTCATCCATTTTCGCTTTCATACGTTTATTGAGCAAACTTAATGTACTAGACACTAAAGATACAGCTAAGAAACCTGGGGTCTCTGTGCTCAAGAAGCTCAAAATGAAATTGGGAAGATGGATAAGTTATAGAGTATTATGGTACCATGGTTCACATTATATGACAGGGTATGTAGTAAGGCTTGGTATAAAATGGCATGACGGGGTGACAGGGAGTTGGATTTTGGCTATATTCAGTTTGAGATGACATTAGGACATCGAGGCATGGGGATATCCTAGTAGACAGACACTTGATGGAGGAGTCTGCAAAGAGGTCTAGGGTGGGAACAGAGTTGTGAGTCATTAGTACAGAGATAATGAGATTGCCTAAGAAGAGCGTAAAAAGGGAGAGGAAAACAGACTAAGGGTGAAATTCTATTTAAGAGGTAGGAAAACGAGTAACAGCATGCAAAACACTTGAGGAAAAACAAAAGAGGAAAACCAGGGGAGAACGGTATGAACAAAGAAAATGAAGAAAGTTTTAAGAGTGAAGTAACAGTCAACTGTATCACAAGCTCAAATGAGTCAAAGAAGACAGGGATAGAAGGGATACATCTAGTGTGGCAACTTGGCCAGGGCACCTTCACGAGCCTCACAGGAGGCTAAACCTGTGAGAAACTGGTGACAGGTGCAGTGCCTGTGTTCAAAAGCTGAACTGAAAAGGAGGGAGAGATGTGCAGGACAGTTGGTGAGGAATGTAGGGTCCAAAGAAATACCGAAAGAGCTCCCTTTTTCCCTTTCTGCTTTCTTCCTGTCCCATCTTCCTCTTCCTCTTTTCTCTCTTCCTTCCTTCCTTTTTTTTTTTTTTGTAGAAATAATAGAGATGAAGCAGTTTAGAAACTATAGGAAAGAAGACATTTTAGAGACTAAATGTTGATAAAACAGGACAAAGTATCACGAATGAATTCCTCCCTCTGAGGAATGAGAAGTTGGGTCCAGGACACGCTGCATGAAGGCCTCCACCTTCGGTGTGAAGCAGAAGGCATGTTCATTTTCAGAGAGCTGCGAAGGAGTGGTGGAAGAGGGGTGCGAGAGTGAGAGAAGAAAGGTCAAACTGGCCAGCCTGGAGAGGCACAGCTGGCCCTCCATATCACTCTGTGGTTTCCACAACCGTGAACTCAACCAAAATATTTGGGGGAAAAAAGTGCGTCTGTTCTGAACATGTACAGACTTTTCATCTTGTCATTATTCCCTAAACAGTACAGCACAATGACTATTCGCATGGCATCTACATTGTATTATTAGGTATTATAAGTAACCTACAGATGATTTAAAGTATACAGGAGGATGTACATAGCTTATATGCAAATACTGTGCCATTTTATATCAGGGACTTGAGCATCCTTGGATTTTGGTATCTGAGGGGGGTCCTGAAACCAATCCCCCATGGATACTGAGGGACGACTGTATTTGGAGGAGCTGATTCAGGATCACGTAAGATTTCAGGACAAGGTTCCCAGCTCAGGAGAGAGACCATGAATGTAGCTGTGCCCACCCCATGCCCCGGTTGTGTGAATTTCCCCAGCAAAAGTCAACAACCTGGGTGCAAAAGCAGAGAAGTGTAGATGGTTGGAGAGTCAAGTACTGATGAAGGTCAGAGAATGGGTCTTGAAAACATTGAGGACTCTATGGTTTGTTTGCCATGAAAGAGGTAGTACCACAGAAGAAGGTAAGGGTGGTAAGCTAGGTCAATAGGAGGGCCTACCCAAAGAGAATAAATGCACAAGAGAGGCAGATGCCTACAGGTATTCACATGTAATAACTTGAGCCAAGATGAGTGCAAGATAAAACAGGATGGGGGCAAGTGAGGAATCTCAAGAATCCAACTGACCCATTCTCGGGCTGCTAAACAAGACCACTGAAAGCCATTTCAAAGGGAAGAGACTATTGTCTTCCAAAACCACTGAAAGTGGATACTCCTTATATCAGAGGTCAGGGAAATTTTCCTGCCAAGGGCCAGATAGTAAATATTGTTGGCTCTGATGTCACATTCAACTCTGCCATTGTAGCTCAAAAGCAGCCACAGACAATCTGCAAATGAATAAGCAGCCAATAAATAAGTTCCAGTAAAACTTTATTTTCAAAATAACATGGTGGACTGGATTTGGTCCAGGATGAGTCTGTTGACCTCTACCCTAGACAATCCTGTTTTGAGGGATTTGTTCTTTTTTTACTGACTGCAAGAATGCTTTATATGCAGAGAATATTAATGCTTTGTCTATTACATACACTGCCAAGACTTTTTTCTTTCTGTTTATATTTTTTGTTTTGGATATTTGGGGGAAATGCATGTGCATGTACTCAAATCTATCATTCTTTCCCTTGTTTTTGGCTTTATAATCATTGTTAGAATGATCTTCCCTATACTAATATTATACAAATATTCACCTACTTTTTTTCCTAGAATTTTAGAGGCAGTGTGTGTGTGATAGATAAGCGCACAGACTCTGGAACCAGAATGCCAAGATTTGTAGTGCATGTAGCACTACTCATTACATCTCTAACCCTCTGTTGCCTTAACTGTAAAATGGGAGAAAAATAACTTCTAATTTACAGGGCTGCTCCAAGGATTAAATGAATACAATATGTACAATATAATAAAAAGTGCTCAGATCAGGGATTGATACATAGTACAAGCTAAATAAATGTTACCTATTATTATTTTGGTATCTTTAATTCACCTGGAAATTATTCTGTTTAAAAAAGTGAGGGCTGGCCAGCTTGCTCAGTTGGTTAGAGCACAGCCTTATAACACCAAGGTCACGGATTCAGATCCTCATACCGGCCAGCTGCCAAAAAAAACACCAACTATATATATGGGGAGGGATAGGTCGGGTAAGGGACATAAAGAAAAATCATGATTTGTTATAATGAGTATGCCATAATAATTTTTAAAAATGAAAAAAATTTTAAAACAGTAAATATAAAAAAATAAATTAATTAAAAATTAAAAAGTGAGATCGAGATCAAACTCTATTTTTTTCCCACTTATTTAAATCTATCTCCGATCACATTTCTCTCAGTCTAGCTTAGTTTCCTTCTTTCCCTTTTTGAAATGTAACCAACATTCTCACTATGTTTTTCATTGTTGTTACAAGTGTGGTACTATTATATTTAAAAATAGAGATTTTATTCATTGTATTTGTATACTTGGTAAGTGCTATGGTCTGAATGTTTGTGTCATCCCAAAAATTCATTCATTGAAATCCTAACCTTCGAAGTGATGGTTTTAGGAGTAGGGCCTTTGGGGGTATTTAAGTCACGAGAGTGGAGTCCTCATGAATGAGATTAGTGCCCTTATAAAAAGAAAGCTCCCTCACTCCTTCCACCATGTGAGGACATAGCTAGAAGACACTGCCTATGAACCAGGAAACAGGTCCTCACCAGACACCAAATCTCCTGGTGCCTTGATCTGGGACTCCAGAATTTTGAGAAGCAAATGTCTGTTTTTTATAAGCTACCCAACTTATTGGGTTATAGCAGCCCAAATGAACTAAGACAGTATGGATATATCTTATTTCAAAATGTTTTACGATGGCTAAATTGTCAGCTAAAAGGTTTATTATATGTTGCCATCCACAACAGTAAGTCCTTTTTTCTTTTATTTTTTAATCATCTGAGCTAATTTCTTAAAGCAAAGATCTAATGCCTTAACATGGCTTAGGAGGCCCATGAGATCTGGCTCATGCCTGCCTCTCCACCTCTCCTCAGCCTCCCCAACCCAATAGCCCTGGCCTTCTTTCTCAATTACTACCGCATGTCAAGCACTTCCCCTCAGAGCCTTCGTACTTTCTGAAGTGCTCTTTCCCTGGCTTTGTCTCACTCTTCCTTTTCATCTCAGCACAGACAGTACCTCCTCAAAAACTTCCTTAAATATCCAAGATAAATTGAATACTCCTGGTTCCTCTTTCCTTTTCTAGCCCTTATTCCAATTATAAAATCGTCTACCTATATGATTACACACTAGTATGTTTATTAGTGTTATCTGTTTGAGTAGTAACTCATTGAATGTTGAATTAATGAACAGAAAATTAAAATAGTAAATATGACAAATATCACTAATGAAATTAAAATCTCACTAACTTATTCTCCGCAGATGTTAAATTTAAGGCCACTCAAACTGAACTGCATGTTTAATCTATTTATGAAAAAAAAAAATTTTTTTTTTCCTTTTTTTTGTCTTTTTTCATGACCGGCAACGGATCACAACCCTCAGTGTCGCGCCCGTACCGGACCGGGACTGGCAACGGGATCGCAACCCTCGGTGCTGCCCCTGCTCTTCGCTCAGCCAGTGAGCGGCCGGTCTGTATGTGGGATCTGAACCCTCGGTGGGAGCGCCGCCGCGCTCCCAAGCAGCGCAGTGTAGCAGTGCGCCACCGGGCCGGCCCTATTTATGAAAAAATTTTAAGATCTTCCCTCATAATCACTCGACACCTCTAGATGCTACTAAATACTATGTCATATGGTAATTATTACTGAGAAGCTAGCCAAATTATCGTTTATGCTGCAGAAAAAATACTTTTATGAAAATTCTGTAAATCAAAATTTTCATAAATTCAAAACTAGCCTCTTCTCCTTTTAGCATGAAATTTTACTACTGTCAATATCTTCATTTATGCATTTATCCATTTAATCATTAATTCAATTACATCTTTATGATTCTCTTCTAGGCATTAAGCCCTGATGATTGAAAGATGAATTATACAGTGTTAGCCCTCTGAGAGTTTTGAGCCAGGTGAGATATAGGCCAAGCAGTCATGACAGCTGAGGAGCAGAACAACACAGAAGTAAATACAGCAAGCTGCTTGTTGTCTGGAGGAGTCAAGGAAGGCTTTTTGAAAATGATGTGCTTGAGACTTTACCATCCAAATTTTAATTGTCAATAAAGAGGAATATTAGGTGCAATATCTTTAAGAAATACCAAAAGATAGTAAATCTCATTTATTTATAACTTGTTATGAAAGTCTCTTTTCAGTGTAAGGAACACCTTCATCCATTTTGTCAACCGTCTTCAGTGACAACTACATTTCACTCAACTGTAGAGTGGCAGAAGCTGGTTAGATGTTCATCAAACCCACTTCCTCTCTCTGGAGACATGACCAAACATTTCTTAGTTCTCACGATGGAATATACCTGATGTGATGGCCAGGACAGTTAAGAGTTGTGTGCTTTCCCTATGCTCTCTTCCATAGAAATCTTGGGAGTCCAGAATTGGAAGATGGTAGCAAAACAAAGTGAAAGGAACCTGGATCCCTGAGCAACTAATTAATGAAGCCACTGGAATTATTTATTTTTAATTATACACATTTGTGGGGTACAGTGTGTGGTTTCAATACATGCATATATTGTACAATGATTCACTTAGGATGGATTGCATGTCCATTACATAAACAGTTATCTTTTCTTTTAGGTAATTACAGTCAAGATCCTCTTTTCTAGCTATTTAGAAACATACAATATAATTTTATTAGCTCTAGCCAGCCCAGAACACCAAAACTTATTCTTTCTGTCTACCAGTAACTTTGTACCCATTAATCTACTGAAGTTTTGAAGATGTCTGTTAAAGCAGTTAGCTTATCCTAACAAATCATTCTATTATGAGGGTAGTATGTAGTCAATCAGAATTTAAAGAACACAATGATAGCCAAGGGCAACCTCCACTGTCAGGCAGCAGGCAAGGAGCATGCCAAAAACACCACATTAGCACAGTTGCCCACCATAGCCACTGCCACAGCCACAGCGCCACAAAAGCAGCTCACTGCTACAGTAATATCTACAGCCACCATGCAGGCAGCCCACCAGACACTCAACTGCAGTGACACAAGGAGAGTCACCTTTGGAGACTGGAAAAAGAAGTTCTTTCTCTCCTCAAAACCCACTCCAGAGTAATAGAACAAGCAATTGCTCTATTAGATAACCAAACATCAACATAGAGATACTAGAAATATGAAAATCCAAGAAAATATGACACCACCAAAGGAATAGAGAAAATCTCAAATACCAGACCGTATAGAGCAGAAAACCATTGAAATGACTGAAGAGGAATTCCAAGCAACAATCTTAAGGAAACTCACTGAGATAAGAGAAGACTCAATTAGACAACATAATGAAACAAGGAAAAAAAAATCCAGGATGTGAAGGAGGAAATTTACAGAGATTAATACCTTAAAAAAGAATGTAGCAAAACTCATAGAACAGAAAGATTCATTCAATGAAATCAAAAACACAACCAAAAAAAAAAAAGCGCGGGCGGGGGGGCTCTGGTGCACGTGGGGACCAGGTGTGCGCGCGGGGGGCTCAGGCACGCCATGGGGTTAGGTGCGCGCGGGGGTCAGGT
>NW_007729325.1:205086-207416 GCF_000696425.1 Galeopterus variegatus
TGCGCTCGCAGGGGGGGTCACGGGCACGCGGGGGTCCAGCGGCGGCAGCAGCCTCAGCCGCGGGGTCCGGGCCGGGGGTCAGGGCGGTCCGGCGTGGCCATCCCGTCTGGGAGGCCAGGCGGCTGCAGCCGGGCAGAGGGCGAGGGACAGGAGGAAGAGCCCCTGTGCCCTCTTCTGCGTCTCAGAACTTTTACGGTCAACACAGGATTATTCTGTAAGAGTGTGGCATTGAAGTCTTCAACTATTATTAAAGAACTATCTACAAGGGTACTTCAAAAAGTTTGTAGAAAAATGGAATTAAAAGATAATGCAATTCCGAAGATGGCACTGCGGACAGAGTGAGCAGCCCACCGAGCTGTGCTATGGGACGGAGCGAGCAGCCTGACGAGCCACGCCATGGGACGGAGCGAGCAGCCCATGGAGCCATGCCGCGGGACGGAGTGAGCAGCCCAAGGCGGCGGCGGCCGAGGTCGGGGACGACGCAGAGGCAGAGAGGGAGCCGCCCGGCCTGGCACAACCTCGTGAGTGACCCCTGACCTGGCCGTGCTCGGGGGGGGGCGGGGGGACACCCGCCCGACTTCTGCCTGCCTGGCCCGGGGGCTGCCTCAATTTTCTCTGGTGGTGGCGGCTCCAGCCTGGCTCGGCCAGGCTGGTCTTCCTCGCCCTGCATGGCTCCTCACTGAGCCTTCCCACTTGCTTTCCCCGGCGTGGGGCTTCCCGGGCTCTGCGGGCCGGCTGCCCCTCCCACTCTCTCCATGGTTCTCTGGCGGGGCTGGTGGCGTGTGGCATCCCGGCCAGCATCGGGAGGGCAAGGAAGTAAGGACTAGGCAGACTGTCACTCCACCGCACCCTGGGCTCCGGCTCCCGGTAAACTTCCTGTTACCAGGAGGCAGATACCATCTCTGCAGCCACCAGTTCAGAAAAACGCCTAACCGATATCTGGTTAGGAATAGTGTGGTCAGAGAGTTCCTGAGTTCTCTTGAACCTGCTGGAGAGCTGACTGTGGGCGGGCACCAGAGTCGGTCCGCGCCAGGGGGATTCAAAGGTGAACCGTGTGCTGCGGGCTCCTCCCCCGAGGAGCTCACGCTCTGGTGTGGGAGATAAGACAATTACACAAATAACGGCGATACCAGGAGGAAGGTGAAAAGTCCCGAGAAAGATCTACACAGTGCTACAAAGGCACCCAGAGCGACCGGTCGTCTGCACCTAGCAGAAACCTGGTAGACTTCCTGGGAGAGGCGGTGCCGAGCAGGGTCTTGAAGGCCCAGCTGATAGATGAGGGTTGCAGAAGACACATCCCAGCCCAGCCCAGTGCGCACAGAGTGGAGAGACATCAGGCTAGGGAGGCGGAGACTCGACAGAAACCACACACCCTGTGGGGCCGCCACTGTGTGATCCAGCAGCCCGGGCCAGAGTGCTCAGAACAGGGAGAAGTCCTGCACGGGAAGTGGAAGCTCAGCAGAGACCACACACCCTGCGGTCCCGCCCTGTGATCCAGAAGCCCAGCAGAGTCCAAGCTGACCAGAGAGGTGGCTCCCCAGAGAGGCCCAAGACCTGAGGCAACCACACACACAAGGCACTAGAGGCCCCCTGAGCAGTCACGGAGGTAGCCATACCAAATTGGCAACCACAGCAACATCTTAGTTAGTCAAAAGTCTCAAACCGGTGGACTGTGAAACCCCCTACCACAATGAATAAACATCAAAAAAAAGATACCAGAAATACAAAAAATCAAGAAAGTACACCACCAAAAGTTAATAAATCTCAAACTCTAGATCCTATAGAACAAGAAGCCCTTGAAATGACTGACAAGGAATTTCGAGTGATAATTCTAAGGAAACTGAATGAGATACAAGAAAACTCAGCGAGACATCATGAGGAAATGACGAAAAGTATACAGGACCTGAAAGAGGAAATGTATAAGGAAATCAATGTCCTGAAAAAAAATGTAGCAGAACTTGCCAAACTGAAGAAGTTATTCAGCAAAATAAAACACACAATGGAGAGTTTAACCAGCAGGCTTGTGGAAGTTAAAGAGAGAAACTCTGAACTTGAAGATGGGCTGTTTGAAATAAAACAAGCAGACAAAAAAAAAAGAAAAAAGAATCAAAGACACTGAAGAAAATCTGAGAGAGATATCAGACACCCTTAAGCGCTCAAATATCTGAGTCATGGGTATCCCAGAAGGGGAGGAAAACGGAGATTGCATTGAAAACATATTCAACAAAATCGTGGCAGAAAACTTCCCAAGTAGGGCCGGCCCGGTGGTGTGCTGGAGAGTGCGCCGCTTGGGAGCGCGGCGGCGCTCCCGCCGAGGGTTCGGATCCCAT